>NC_091118.1:215128028-215280528 GCF_040183065.1 Periplaneta americana | reverse complement strand
TTTCTGTGTATAAATTATACGTTTCAAGGCCTAACAACAGCTGTAAATACAACAAAACAACACATTCGTGCAAAACAAATGTATTTCCATATTCTGGCGGAAGGAGGCCTATATATTTTCTGGTAATATATTGTAAATAGTAATTTAAGAAACGAACTACAAACACTAACTTCCCCAGCATACCTAATAAAGCAACTGGACTATTACGAAACGAGCAGAAGACATGATGGGAAAGCATGTGCCACCTTCGCCACACAACCAGACTGTGTTCAAATGCTTTTCGTGACGGCTGCAGCATCGTGACAAACTCTCTTACTATAATCTTTCCGCTGTAAGAAAAATCCTAATGTAAACAATAGCACGTGACTGAAGTGAGGCTTCATTGGCCGCTGTTTGGCGCCATAGATTCTCAGCACGTGTTCCCGCCTACTGTTGTACATTCTGTTTCATGTTAAACATTTCCCGTTACTCGTCAAGTAGGCCTAACCTCACTACTATGCATTCGTTTGCTTACCAAACATTTACTTTATAATTACTCTAATTAAAACTCACATAACTTATTATATACATTTAAAACTATTTATTTTTCTCCGCTTTTGAGAGGGTTTCCACTCTTATGTTTAATAGCCACACACACCGAGGATGCAGAAGCCATACTTCAGTACCACGTGCTTACGTGAACAACTACGAGCTCAAGTGACGCCAGCTTGTTACAAGAACAGACTACTTCGGTATTACTGTTTGTATTCATCCGCGTTCATAGTACATAACAAAATATAAAAGTAGCTTTTCTTTTACATAGCGTTTTACATATGAGTGAAGTTATATGTTTCATTGTATTTAACAACTAGAATTCAATTTTTTTATTTTCAAATAATACAAGATGATAGTTGCCAAACAAGAACTACTGGGTGTTCATTTCAAAGTGTGTCATGACGTCACTGTTGTGAGTCAGCGATTTGAAGCGAGTTTCAGTTTTTATGTCAGAGAAGTTGCCTATTAATCAAGGCGTTCAATCTGAACTTGAGAACGTGTACGGTATAACTTGAACGTCGTAGCAACAGATGGCGGTCTGTACGGTCTGTGTGCTACCATAACCTCTTTCGAACTGTGTTTTGCGCGGGAAAGTCGTACGCAGGCTATTTGTTATCATCGGTTGCGTACGGCAACATTCCACAATACAAATCAAATGCTCCGTGTCCATGTTGACCGTCCAAGTTAATGTAAACAAATACGTAAGTAATCGTCTTAACCCTCTCGCCATATCCCGACAGTAAGAAAAAAACTCACCTCAGTACGTGTTTCCAAACAGTTCACAATCCTGCCACTACGGCGTTACCGTACGTATCGGTAAGTTCTCTTCTGAACGAACGCCGTACTTGCTAGGCAACTTCTCTAGCACATACGTAATACGCCTCTGCGGAAGTGTAGGAAGATTGAATTCTCTAGGCTCATCGGCTAGCCATATGACGACATACAGCGAGCCATGACACACTTTGAACTGAACACCCAGTATATTTTCCTGCGTCGTTTGAGTGTTTCGACTGGGAGCCAATCACGGGCATGACAGCAACGTACTTGTGTTTACATTAGGATTTTTCTTACAGCGAAAACAGTATAGTTACATGATTATTAAATTTTATGGATGACATTTTTCTGCAGAACATCACATCTTTTATTTTGTATGATATTTTCCTTCACTTTCCCCAAATAAATACACATTTTCCTATTCTTGGTTAAAATATACTTTATTCACAGATCTATTTCTTTCCGTAATAATTGATATACTGCACACCGACTTCACGGGGACTGGTAGCCCCACTGGTCGAGTCATTTTGCAGCAAATCCGGTTTGGTTCCACAGTGGAGAAAATGAGCGCTCATCCACAAAATCAGTGAGATGCCCAACGCTGGTATAGAAAATACTGTAGTTCATTTGGGAAGAAATGGGGACGGAGTAGGCCACGTCATGCACCCTATGAAATCTAGCCTAAAGACTTTTTAATCTTTAACACTTACGTTGGGACTGCTTGCTATTTAAGGGCAAACTATACTGGAATAATAACTCCTATGTTTTTAAGCCAGACTCACAAAATTTTTATCACTGGTGTATCTGGTTAATAATAAGTACAACATTTCATCCCTCTATGATAAGTGGTTTGCATTTTATTAATCATCATCATCATCTGTGGTCATACAGCCCTTTTAGTTTAGCCTTGACCTCCTTAAGAATTGCCGCCCAATCTTCCCTCTCTAGGGCTCTCCGTCTCCATCTCTTAATTCCTGCTTTAGCTAGATCATCCTGAACATCATCCAACCATCGTAGTTTAGGTCTTCCTGCCACTTAGCTCGTATGAAAATTATGAAACTCGCTTGCGCTCGTTTCATAAACATACTCGCGTCTTAATTACTACCATTATAGGCTCGTTGCATAATGTACTATTAACTGATATTCTCTTGTATGATTGTTTATATACATTGGTACAAATATTAGTATTGGGTTTTTCTGTACAGTGAATCGGTAGATTACTAGGAATTTTGTTATGATCATTAATATTTTTATTTTTCATTCTTTTGTAATAAAAATTCTAGTAATTTATTCATTAATTTTACAGCAAAATCCTGCAGTAAGTTTTGATCTCATTTATATCAGGATCGACGTAAGTGAATATCAGTTAAGAATAATGTAAACTGTGGCGCAAGCGACGTTTTATACAAAGCCATTGAATATTTTAATAAAATACTTCACAAATACGGTAGTTACTGATTTCATCATTGTGAACCTTTAAAATATGGAACTTGGAAATTTCAGTAGCCTATACAGTAGCGCCCCCTCAAGTCATACAGCCACTTGCACACAGCATAGGAGTACGGAGCAGCTGGGAGTGCACTTACGTCAAATAAGGGCTGCAAGGTTTCCCTCGAAATGGGTTTGTCCCCGAAGTAGAACTTCTTGATCCGCTGGGCCACTTCCTGCGACTTGGGGCTCCCTTTCTTCAGCTTCAGGGAGTACGGGACCAGGTACTCGTAGTCATTGTTCAGGTAGCTCAGGAACGCCGGATCTCTCGACAGAGCTACAGCACAACAATAGACTCACTTGAAACGTAATCCCATGGATAAATATATAATAGGATGCGAAACTGCGATCAGCAACATCTGGCAGTGGTGGGCTGAAATAAGATGATCAGCGCCCAACGTCGTAGGTGGTGAACATTAGAACTACGTGTTGGGTACATTACCCAGAGTTCTCTATTTATCCGTTCGAGATTTGCTCGAGGACTCGACGAGGAGCCAAGATGGCAGCCAGAAACTTGCTAATAAGTGAACATAAAGTGATATTACGTGTGTGTATAAGCAGTGCATGTTAAACAGTGATGTTTATGGACGTTGTAAAAATAGTGTTGTTGAATGTATTGTACAGTAATAGCAATGTAATAAATTGAACTATATGAGTAGTTCTTGCAGATTTTTCAATTGCGCTGTACAATAAATACCCAAAGAATACAATCCCAACCTTTTACTTTATTTTTTTTGTCTCTGTCTGGTTATATTTTAATTGGGTAGTGTAAAATAGATCGTCTCTTTTATCTTCCTGTTGGCTCCGGTAAGAATTTTCAGTAGAAGCTGCTGTGAGGAATAAAAATGTAAATGTTTTATTTTAAATTGGGTTATTTTTTAATATCGATGAGGGTGGAAGGGAATATTTCTGCACAGTTTAACATTTTCGTCACCAGGTGCGCTGCTAAATGCATGGAGTAATTACTCTTTTCGCTACTTGGTGCGCTGCTAGATGTAATAACACCCCTCCCTCTAACAGGTGGCAGCAAGATAATTTTCTACAACAGCGCCTCTAGTATGTGTTACGGGAAACTCGGTAAGTTTCGTATCTTATTATATATTCATCCATGGTAATGCATTTACCTTTTTAAAGGTGAGGCTAGGAGTTCTACATTACCATATTAAATTATTCATCTATAAGTACTTTTATCTCAGAACGCATTATTATTGATATCTCTACGAAAATTTAACTGCTGATTCGTCATTATCTTAAGTATGCTCAGCTCTTGTTTATATTTTGTGAGAATAATGAGTTATCACTTTCTTCACAACCAACTGCTTTTTAAGAAAATAAAAGTTTTATCCAAATAAAAGTTTTATCCAAATCACGTGAAACTAGAGCTGAGCAATCAACGTAATACTGTAGATAAGCTGTACAAATTTCACACTTCTAGCTTTCTTACATTCTGCAAAAAAAAAGGTGCATATGTTGTGAACTTTTAACTTCCAACAAAATGAGCGACAAGGTAAACATTATAAAAACTTACATTGTTAAAAACACATGATATGATTTTTTTTTTATTTCACAACAAATTTAGCCATTATACTCTTCAAAAATATCGGCAAATTATGAAACGAACATTCAGGTACAAAACAATCCAAACCACAACAATCTTTACCTGATAGTTTCAGAGATATTTAGATTTCTATGGAAAAGTGCGGGTTGGGAAAAGAAAATAGTTTGACACACAAAACTTAGTACGTAATTAAAAGCAATTACAATTCGAAAATTTCAGACAATTACATACCAAATAACGCAGAAAATTCAAAATAAACACTTGGGCAAAAAAAAAAAAATACACATTGAATTTGTTCAAAATTTGAGCTCTGATAGCACCTTAACCGTCTGTACGATCATAATGGCCGAAGTGTGCTGAAGGTGCAGAAAGTCATTTCTACGTTTTCACTTAAATATATCGAAGAAATAGTTTTCGGCACCTATCTGTCCGCTTCCTCAAGTCGATACTGATCCACCTCAAATATAATAATTTTCACTAAAAGATTATTAGTTTCGTAATATAGTCGTCAGTAAATCTTGACGACTTAACCGTCAGCTCTATCTGTCTCATAAGCATGTTGTGTTTTTTATTCAGTTGAAATAAATTCTTGCTATCTATCCCGGCCGTCATTTGTGAATATCGTGGACAGTTTAAACTAATTTTAAATTTTTATACAGCGATAATAGTAATTTGCACGATAAACAGTTCGTAAGCTAATTTATGCGACAGTTCAGTTACTGGTAAAACATGAGTGATGACATAATTCAGGAAAACTGACAAATTGTACGTGAAGCGAGTGTGCAAGTTACTACGAGGCTTTTCCAGCAAGTTATATGAACAAGGAACCGACTAAAGAGCAACAGGAAGGGATGAAATACAGACAAGAACGAGAAGGTAGAGCTACCTTGACATCCACGGCATTTATCTGACAGAAGCAGTCTGTCCCAGGAGATGTTGAGGCTCCTACTTTGGGAAGCAATCGGCGTGGAGTGGCAGGGCAGGCTGTCTTTGTCCACAACCTGTTCAAGACGGAAGTGACATGGTCCTATTTTTTTTTCCGTTGCGGACAGGTTTCAGTGTTATTCAGGTGTGAAGTTAAAATGGAATTTTTATCATTTGTATAAATGAAAAACAAAATGGCATCCCACAAATTGTAGGAATTACAAAATATTCCGTTTAACACTAGAGACATTAAATCAGCTTCCTGCCGCTTATTTAATTGGTGAATGATCTTGATGAAAATCTCATTTCCTGTATAAATTGTATCGTAACTCACTCATTAAACACTATAAAGTTTATTAATTACACTGAATTTAATATCTAACCTTATACTATAATACTGTACTGTATATCACAACACATTATTTAATTATTAGGACCTTACTAATAGACGGTAATTATACACAGTATTTAAAGGGTGTAAATGATATGTTGTTATTGAAGTGTTGTATCAGTGAAGAATTATGTTGTGTCAGTGAAGTGTGTTGTATCAGTGAAGAAGTATGTTGTGTCAGTGAAGTGTGCTGTGTAAGTGAAACGTGTTCCTGTTAGTGAAGCTTTATAGTTTATAGTGGCAGTGCAAAGAATTTGAACAGTGAAATGTTTTTGAAGTGTTAGTGAAATCAGGATAGAATCAGTGAAATGTGTCGTAGTTCCAGTGCAGTGAGTGAGTTGACAGCGAAATGAGTGTAATGTTGAAAGGTACTTGTGCAGATATGAACATATCATACTCGTGGGTTTTAGTTCGATCTTAGTTTTAAGATACAAATTAGAATATTTCAAATGTTATTTTAAGTGATCGTTTCATTTAATTTAGTACATTCCCTGTTGTTGTTGTTGTTATTATTATTATTATTATTATTATTAGTAGTATTAATTATTAGTATTATTATTAATTGTATTTTTAATTAATAAGTTTATTATTGCCATTATTGAGTGTAATTAGTTACCACTGCCACCGGGTATATACCCATTGCAGTGTGAATAAATACATACATACAAATATTAAAGTAGTGTTCAATAAATTGGACTAGAAGTCATTCATTAGAAGCCTTGAATTCTGGATTATCTAATTTCTTTTCCAGTTCAAGGGTTTGCATTGCAGAATAGATCCAGAAATTGGCATGATCTTTGAAAGGGCAAGAAGAATCCACTCTCAAAACTTGTTTTTATCTTAGTGACCTACATATTTCGTACGTTCCTTGAAAGCACATACTGTTTCAAAATATAGTTTACATTATACAGTAGTGTGTCGAAAATATTATTTCCGTTTTGAACAGCAGCAGACAGTTTCCGTTTCCGCGTTGGACAGTTTCAGTTTTATTCAGAAAAAAATTACACATAATACATACGAATTTCGCCGGAACCAATAAATTGTTCCGAAATAGACAGGATTCCGGATTATTCAGGTTCCGATTTGAACAGGTTTCACTGTACTTATTCTGTCAAAGTCCAAGAACCACAGAGCGGATCAAAGGGGAAAAATCCATGATCTCTCCTGAAATCGAGCAGTGGTATCGCGCGCGTCAAAGCCAAATGGAATCAGAAAAGTCTCTCTGCATGGCTGCGCGCCTCTCAATCCAGAGCGAACCTCACGATTGCGAAGAGACAAACTGCGTTCATTACGAACATATCTATCTTCGTGCACTCACCCCTCATGACGAGCATACCCTCGTGGGACGTGATGCCGGACACGAAGGGCACCTTGTGGAACAGGCCTGCTCGCATCAGGTCCAGCGGCTGGCCGGGGACGAACACCTCCGCGCCCTGCTCCGCCCCCTTCTCCAAGGTGGGGGCGAAGAACATCAGGTTGCTGGCCTTCTCCTGCAAGCAAAGCCACGCTTCGTCACACAGGCCTGGGCAACAATTCGTACCAACACCCTGTATGTTTTTTTTTTTTTTAATGAGAAGTTTATTGGGTTTTTGGACTCTGACATAAGAGTAGAAACGTCCTACCTTCCAGAGTTCTAGTTTATAAGTACAGTGAAGAAACCTGTATTAAACGACCACTGAAGTCCACTGCTGTGGAGTAGCGGTTAGCATGTCTCACCGTGCAATGAGTGGGCCCGGGTTCAAATCCACGTTGGGACAAATTACCTGGTTGAGGTTTTTCCATCAATACATTACGAGCAAATGCTGGGTAACTTTCGGCGCTGGACCCTGATTCCGCTAACATTATCACCTTCATCTCATTCACACGCTAGATATCCACAGCATGTGACAAAGCATCGTAAAATAGCCCAGTAAAAAAATAGCCTACCACTGATAGTACACGTAAAATTGATCTTTGGAGAGATGGTCGCTTAATAGGGCGAGGATTTTTATACACTATGAGTTACACTACTGTTTCATTTATTTATTGTGTTTATTTACTGTATTTAATTTTAATTTTAATTCATTTATTTAATTTTTCATTTTTTATTTATTTAATTTTTAATTTTAATTTATAATTTTTAATTTTAATTTTTAATTTTCATTTATTTAATTTTTAATATTTAATTTTTATTTATTTAATTTTTAATTTTTGTTCATTTGATTTTGAATTTTTATTTATTTAATTTTTTCATTTAATTTTTATTTATTAATTTTCAATTTTTGTTTACTTAATTTTAAATTTAAATTTTTAACATTTAATTTTTTATATTTTAATTTTTATTTTTGTTTTTAATTTTTTATTTTTAGTTTATTTTTTTTATTTTTATTTTTACTCTTTAATTTTTAATTTTTATTTATTTAATTTTAAATTTTAAAATTTAAATTTTTTAACTTTTATTTTTATTTTTAATTTTAATTGTAATTTTTTTATTTTTATTTTTATTTTTTTATTTTAATTTTTTATTTCAATTTCAATTTCAATTTTATTTATTTATTTATTAGTATGACCCCGCATTTTTTATTTGCCTTGTGACACAGAATAGCTCACAATAAAATTTAAAATGAAAAATTATATAAACAAGTTTTAAACAAAAGAAATTAAGTCATAACAAAAAAGAGACCTAGCATAATTTATATTGGGTGCACGCCTAGAGTGACCAACTCTCCTTATTTTCCGGGAACTCCCATATTTCAGCTTCCTTCTCCCATATTAATCTTGCAATGCTCCCGTATTTTTCATCAATGAATGTTCCTTATCTTCAATGTAAAATGTTGAGTATACCAGGATCAAAATGTCCACAGCTAAAGTGTTCCTGATGTTGAACAATAAACGGGCAGATCGGAGAAATCAAAGCAGCTTGGAACTAATGAAGTCAAAGCAATCAATAAAACTGTGGCTTATTTCAAAGAGTTTCTTTGGTTTGAATTGTAAGATAAAAAAAATATAAATATTGTGCAGCATCCCGATGACAAATATAAATCAGTTAAAACTAAGAAACATGGCTTCACGTTCCAAAAAGCTGTACTAAAACTTGTCGTGACAAAGTCTCTCGTATTTTTGTACATCATAAAGATGCTAGCGAAATATCAGTAAGAGAAAAATGTTATGATGGTGCTGACGATGGCATCTTGAAGTTATCCCCTCAGCTTGCATTTTTCACTCCAAAGAAGAGACCGACCGGTAACTGTGAGTGTTTCAATGTTGTACTTGACATAGAAACGGACTGCTGGACTCGTAGATTTCCTTTTTCTCTTCGTTCGCTTCTGATGGTTCAGTGGCTGACTGCCTCTTGGACTGTAACTGCATGAGCATACCATGCCATGATGATCACGATGGCAGTGAGTCTAAATATCACGTGAATTAACAAATAAACAGCACTGTTGCAATGGGGAAGAGAGAAGAGCAACGAAAACTCAAAGTGTGTACATTAAACAAAATTAAATGTAAAAACGAATTTTAGTCAAATATTTCAATTAAATCAGGATGCTCCACAACATATAATTTTTTTCATCTTACAATTCAAACTAAAGAAACTCTTTGAAATAAGCCAACATTGTAAATCTTTATTTCAATCCTGTAAAATTCTCACTCTTCCATCGCTATATGTATTGCAGTGTTTGTTATATACCAAAGTGAATATAGATAATTTCCCTTTGAACTTGCATTTTCACGAACACCATACGAGAAGTTGTAACGATATAAGACTTGATTTATGTAGATACAAGACTACACGAAACAGTTTTTATTATATGTCTCTGAAGTTTTATAATAGCTTATCAAATTCAACTAAAATTTTAAATTATGATTCATTCAAATCGTTAATTAAAAGAAAATTATATGAACACAGTTTGTATAGCATTAACGAATATTTTAACTTGGCAAATAATTTTGTATGATTTTATTTATATTGACGTAGCTATACATAATGTACTTATGTCCAAGCAATAAAGTATCTATCTATCTATCTATCTATCTATCTATCTATCTATCTATCTATCTATCTATCTATCTATCTATCTATCTATCTATCTATCTATCTATCTATCTATCTATCTATCTATCTATCTATCTATCTATCTATCTATCTATCTATCTATCTATCTATCTATCTATCTATCTATCTATCTATCTATCTCTCTGTCTGTCTGTCTGTCTGTCTGTCTGTCTATCCGTCCGTCCGTCCATCCATCCATCCATCCATCCATCCATCCATCCATCTATCTATTTATCTATGTAACGGTCTTACGAATTTTACTGCAATAACAAATTGCGTTGAATATTTCAATGTTAAAAGTTATAGACCTACAAATTTTAGTATTGTAATGTGTTGTGCAATAACAAACAACCTTGGAAAATATTAGTACAATAACAAAAATGGTGTTTTGTTTAATACAATGAATGCAGCGCGCACCTCTGGGGTCTGCGCCTTCTCGACGTTCTCGATGAGTTCGCGGGCGGGCACGCTCCTCAGGAAGCGGACCAGCTCGGTGCTGTCGGTGGTGTGGCAGCCCAGCACGGCTCCCAGACGGAACGCCCTGTCGCGGGGCGCCTCCACCAGCGCCCAGGGGTTCAGCGCCACTCCGCTCATGGCGATGGCGCGGTGGAACAGGCCTGCACAACAACACCGCCAAATACTGAAAGATTTGTTTTTCAGCTTTGTGTTCAGATCATTTCTATATCTACTATACCAAATTTTAAACGTTACAACGCCCAATTATTTAGCTCCTCGTTTCAGTCTGCTATCGTCCCAAGTCATTATAACCCCTCCACGCGGTCACAACGAAGCAATATTATCTACACCGCACCATCAGACATCTTTGCCGTTCACACCAGTCACCCACCGCTCACACCTGGCATTCCTTTTCGCAAGGAATTAGGGGAATCGCAATCTTCAGTCTTTCAGGTTTTTGATTTTCAACTTAGTGTATTATGCAATCAGAGCTAGCTTCTTCCTAATGGCGGGGTTATGGGGGGCATGGGGGCACTGCCCCCTGAAACTTGTCTGAACTTTTTTTTTTTATGATTAATATTAGAAAATATTGAACTCAAAAAATCTTTCTTGCTTTTGTTTATGATTAAGTTTCTGTGTTTAAATTGACGAATTAATGTCTTCAGATCATAAGGACTATAATATTTATTTTAAATTTTCGCATGTATAATAATTCTATACCTCATTTGAGGAATGGAAGCACTGTAATGTTTCCTTTGTAACAGCCTGTACTCATGTGTTAGAAGTCTGCAGGTGTTCAGGCCGCCACTTGGAGAAATATGAATAACATGCTGCACAACAATGCAGAAAAAAGAAAAGTGATCCCGATATAATGTGTAAACTTAAAGACGAGATTATATAAAATAATTACAGTTTACATTTCATATGATATCTTCAGGAAAATTTAATATAAAAAAGTTTCTGTTAGCACTGTTATTATCGCCGCGCTCTCATGGTTAACATTCGGCAGGTCTCTGAAATTTAATTGCATTATTGTTTTCAATTTCTTATGTCGCCGCTCCAATCACTCGCCTCAATTTCAATATTGCAACCAATAAGCTGCTTCCATTATTAAATGACACCACGTGGACTAAAACCGAGGTTGCAATGTCTTGTGCTGAGGACGAACAATAAGGTATGTGATTAAAAATTATTATTAAAGAATTATTATTAAGAGTTAAGAATGTCAACGTACTCCTATATGAAATAATAATAATAATAATAATAATAATAATAATACTTATGAATAATTTCAAGTTAGAAATATGGTCGAGCATAAAAAGTCGTATGAAACTTGCCTATAATGGTAATTAAGATGCTCGTATGAAAATTATGAAACTCGCTTGCGCTCGTTTCATAAACAAACATACTCGCGTCTTAATTCCTACCATTATAGGCTCGTTGCATAATGTACTATTAAAATCTCTATGAATTTTAACATGTAGTCTATACCGGGTGTTGACTTGCAACACGCAGCATAGGGATTTCAATGCTAAATTTATATTTTGTTATATTAGCTCCCCCAACTATTATAGAAGAAAATCTCACTAAAGTTTTTTGTAAAAAAAAAAATGTAAAGGTAACCCCGTAACATGTCATGAAGGCACTTGGGAGGCAAGGAGGTAGAGCCCCATGCTTTCCATGACCTCGGCACTAGAATGAGGTGGTGTGGTCGGCACCACGCTCTGACCGCCTTTTACCCCAGGGAAAGACCCGGTACTGTAGAGAAAAAAATTCTGCATCGATTTATTTTGTTAAACTAATATTTTGATTATGAGTGTGTTTGGAATTAATTAAAATTAAGAAGTGATTATAACCATCTTTAATGAAAACTTAATTACAGTAGGTCATGGATAACTGATATTTGTGTTTAAAACAAAACAGTTTAGGATCCAACCTGTTATGATAAAATTTAAAGGGGAAACGAATGTGACATTAATGTGATGGTGCCGATCTTGGTGAGTATTCCTCACTGAACATCTCACAAACCCTACGTGCAGTGTTGCCAATTCAGAATTCCATTTACCGCTGCAGAAGCTTAAAAAACCGCTAAACTAAAGTTAAAAAAACTCCAGACTTTTCTTAACACATTACTTCCAAATTTGAAGTACAAACTATAAAGTTTTAGGAACTGAAAAATTTTATATAAATATAGTTTCAATTATGGAAAGTATGTGTCACTTTGTAGCTCTATGTTCTAAGCAAAATCGTCTTCATATTCGTACAGAGTTTTACGCGACGTATTTCTTCAAAATTGAATGAAGTAGATCAAGAATATTATATTGGAACTTCGGAAATAATCACATTCACAATCACACCAGTCGGTTCGAAATCTGATTTCACACTGAGCAGGAGACGTCCTGTCAACAGTGAGTCTGGTTTTAAGTATATGTTACATGAACTCTAATGGGGAATGATACATTAAGTAATATATCATATATCATACTTACTTACTTACTGGCTTTTAAGGAACCCGGAGGTTCCATTCCGAGGCTTATTTGAAGGTTTCGTAACAAGCTGTTTTTTACGGTGATGGGTTGTTAGCCCTTCGCCTAACCCCCAAGCTGGAGGACCACTATCATATATCATAAATAAAAATAATAATTTTGTTCATTAACTATTCTTTATGATTAAATACATCAATTCATGTACAGATACAAGGCATACATTAGATAAGAGTTCAACGAATGCTGCATACCTTATTTATATACAACAACAATGGATGAGGCAGGAAATGGACGTGGTTGCACCAAATCGAGTTAACATAAAACGTTGATATCTTATACTCGCACAATGAAAAGGTATGATAATACCATACTAAACCTGCTTTATGATAACTAACACTGTTCAAATCTGACTTTCAGGTGGTAGCTCCCTGTAAAGCAGGTTTGAATAATTTCAAGGAAAAATTGTTCCGGAGCCGGGTATCGATCCCGGGACCCTTCGCTTAGCGCGCGAACGCTCTACCGACCGAGCTACCCCAGGAACTATACACGATACCGTCACAATTTTTCCTTTTATATCCACACAACTCACATGAGCTGACAAGATGCCAGAACTCAACTGTGAGTGCACTTTTAAAGTCACACAGTAAATGTCGATCGATACCCGGCTCCGGAACAATTTTTCCTTGAAATTATTCAACTAACATTGTTGTCCGCAAGTATATAAAAAAACAATTATAACATCTTTACAGAAAAAAAAACTTAAAAATATCATTTCCCTCTGCCGGAATCATCAAAAAACGCTAAATAAATAGCTAGTCGCTGTCGGTAAAATTCCGTAGCTGACCATAGTCCTCGAAACACCAGATTTAGCTACAAAACCGCTGACTTGGCAACACTGCCTATATGCACTCTTCCCAGTATAATACCATTTAATAATTCGAACTTTTTCTTTCATGGAATACATTGTTACGATTACACAGATCCTTATAATGTGCAATCCACAGGGCGGAAGCGTGTCTACTAGTCTGGGTGCATTTCACATAATTTCGTTTATGTATTTCTGGTAATTCCATAGTAATATGCGTTACAACAGCGGTATGTTGAAGTTTTCATGTTCGAAGAAAAAATTGAAAAAGCGAAACGTAGTTGAGCTTTTTTAATTTCCGAGAATTGAAAGAAAACATACCGCTCGTGTATCGTACATTATTTTTTGCGAAGATCGTTTATTACATACCTGAAAGAGGAATTTCGAATTAGTTGCAATGAAATCTTCATCTTGGTTTCTGTTCAATGACGGCAAATTTGCAAAACAAAAATATCTATCTTCAACATTGTTGCTTTAAAATGTTTTCTGTGTTTACTATACTCCAGCAGGCCGTGATATACGTCTGTCTTCCCCCCCCCCCAGTCTATGATGAGTCTGGAATCTTGTTGATTTTTTCACGTCTTCGTTAATGTTACTTGCATCACGAATTCAGTAACTTTAGTGGAGTTGTAGAGTTTACTTAATTTTTGCAAATATTTAAAAACAATAATTAGCAGTGCAATTTAGGTGAAATTGCAGTGGTAAGTTTCCAATTTATAATTATTACTATATTGAACGTCTCTAAAAATAATATGTTAGAAGCCTAAAGCAGTGAAATGAATATGACGCTTAAGCGGTAAGAAGAGGGAAATTGTTATGTGTGTTAGGTTGGGAATACTGAATGTGGAATTTTAGACTTTCCGCGGATTGGTTTTGTGAGGAAACCAAGCACATACGCACGATCTCGCTCAAAAGCCTTAGCAGCAGCACTGGGGCGGCTCACCTCGCGACATGGCGGACAGCAGGTGGAAGTGCACGCTGCCGCCGCCGGCGCTGACGCCAAAGATGGTCACGTTGTGGGGGTCGCCGCCGAACTGCGCGATGTTCCGCTGCACCCAGCGCAGCGCCACCGCCTGGTCCTTGAGGCCGCAGTTGCTGCACGTCTGCCCGTCCTCCGTGCTCAGGAAGCCTGCACAGTGAGGCAGAGAAGATCCGTCTAATTCTATAGATAGACAGCTACTTTATTGCTTTCACGTAAGTACCTTATGCATAGCAACGTCAATATAAATAAAATCATACAAAATTATTTGCCAAGTTAAAATATTCGTTAATGCTATACAAACTGTGTTCATACAATTTTCTTTTAATTAACGATTTGAATGAATCATAATTTAAATTTTTAGTTGAGTTAGATAAGCTATTATAAAACTTCAGAGACATATACACTGGTCAAAAAAAGTTAAGCATATTTCCAGTTTACCCTATAATACCTGATATTTATGTTTCTTTTGGTTTTATGTGGCACGTATTATGTTTACTAATTCAAATTCTTTCATTTGTTTTATTCTGCATCACTAGGTAACGTCCAAATCACGGCTAGTAAACAAAGTCTGTAATTCGAGCAAAGTTCAGTCAGTGTCGTTTTGCTTCATAGTGCAGTACAATGGCTCGGAACACCCTTACAATGGCAGACCGCATCAAAATCATCACTTTGATGGAACAAAACATGAGACAAGTTGATGTTGCTAATATCCTTCATGTGAATCAGAGTATTGTCTCCAGACTGTGGAGAAAGTTCCAGGAAACCTAGTCAATAGCAGATCGACCTCGCGAGCGCCGTCCACGCAAAACAACACCAGGTCAGGACCGGTATGTAAGGTTATCTGCACGTAAGAACCCTATAGCCTCAGCTACAACTCTGCGCCATGACCTGCGCGAAGCCACTGGTGTTGTTGTAAGTAGCCAAACTGTGCGCAATAGACCTCATGACATAGGGTTGTATGCTCGAAGACCACTCAAGACTCCAGCACTCCGTCCACATCACAGGGGTGCTCGTGCATGATGGGCTAGAGCACATGAGAATTGGACTCGAGACCAATGGACCAGAAATTTATTCTCAGACGAAGTGAGAATGGGCCTACACCCTGACAATAACTCTATTCGCGTATGGAGACGAACAGGGGAACGAAATCATCCCTCAATGACCGTGGAACGTCACCAACAGTTTGGTGGTTCAATCTTGTTTTGGGCAGGTGTCATGTTTGGCCGCCGCACACCACTGGTTTCAATAGAGGAAAACATGACTGCTGCCGTGTATGAGAACAACATCCTCCAACCCATAGTAAGTGGTTTTGCAGAGACTTTAGGAGAAGGGTTCACTATGCAGGACGATAATGCTCGGCCTCATCGTGCTCATAGTGTGCAGCGGTATCTGGTAGAGCATGGGATCCGAAGAATGGATTGGCCAGCATGCTCACTGGATATGAACTGCATAGAGCATGCATGGAGCTTTCTCAGGAGAGCCATTTCCAATCGTCCACATCACCCATTAACGATTCAAGAACTCAGGAATGCTGCCTTGGAAGAATGGGTCAATTTGCCTCAGGAGAGCTTAGATGCGTTGGTACTGAGTATGCCCCGTCACATACAAGAGTGCCTCAGGGTTCGTGGAGGACCAACACGTTATTAAACAGGGCACTGAAAGCACCATTTCCTTTTCTTTGATGATGTACGAATTTCAACTTCCCTCATCTTTTCCGTTGTTTCCAAACAATGCAACTTTTTCATTTCATATTGAGTCCATTGTTAACAAATAGTGTATTTCTACTTTTAAGTTTATTCTGTGGAACCAAGAAACCCAATTATAATTTATCTATTTTATTTTAATTAATAAAAACCGTTATATGCCTAATTATGCTTAACTTTTTTTGACCAGTGTAATAAAAACTGTTTCGTGTTGTCTTGTATCTGCATAAATCAAGTCTTATATCGTTACAACTTCTCGTATGGTGTTCGTGAAAATGCAATTCAAAGGGAAATTATCTATATTCATATAACAAACATTGCAATACATATAGCGATGGAAGAGTGAGAATTTTACAGGATTGAAATAAAGGTTTACAATGTTATTTTGGTCCAACACCACAAATAATTCTCACTGCTTTCTTCTGTATTTAAAAATATTAAAAGATGAACTATGGTTCCCCCATAATAAAGCACCATACTGAAGATGGCTAGGAATATATGAAAAATATACTGTTAATAGCACTTTTGTGTCCACAGTTTTGGACAAACATCTTAACATAAATATTCCTTTAGATATCTTACCCGAAATCATATTGATATGGCTATCCCAGCCCAGACCGCCTTCAATATAAATACCCAAAAATGTGATGTTGTTATGAAAAGCATTACTTTTTCTATCTGCGCTAAATTTATTAATTGTTGTGAAATAAAATTAACAGCTTCTAAAATTTGATTGAAGCAGCGCGAATGACGAACAGTCAAGTGCTGCCATTAGTAAAAAATAAAGGAGGAACATTCTAAATGTAATTACCTGCGGACTCCCGCTTTATAAGTTAATGTAAATCACGCAACCCAAAGCGTGTCTGATAACCGAGAATTCTCAGTTTCTTAAATGATACGAAAGCAATGCTGCTGCTGCTACTGCTACAAAAATGTTAGATGGGAGCAAAACAACTGAATGAAATGCCAGATTCTGGAAATAATAATAATGTTAGTAGTAGTAGTATTTATTTATTTAACCTGGTAGAGATAAGGCCGTCAGGCCTTCTCTGCCCCTCTACCAGGAGATTCCAACTACAATATCAACAATAAAATTACAATTAGTATTAAATTTACAATTACAATTACAAACAATATTACAATTAGTATTAAATTTACAATTACAATAAAAGCAAAGTACGAAAAGATTACCTGAATAATTAAAGCTAGATAATTTATCATAGAGAAACAAAGAATATTTTATATTTACTGAATTACAAATTAAATCTAGAATAACAAAATTGTATAGTGATGAAATTACTGAATATTGAAATATTTTGTGATAGATTAAAGAAACTATTTACAAGTAATCAATTACTGACCAAGTGCCTAGTAAGTTTTCGTTTGAATTCAATTTTATTTCGACAGTCCCTGATGCTAGCAGGAAGCGAATTCCAGAGTCTTGGCAGGGCTATTGTGAAAGAAGATGAGTATGAGGAGGTGCGATGGGATGGTATTGTTAGTATTGTTTCATGACGAGAGCGTGTTAGTTGGGAGACCGGAGGGAAAAAGACCTTTAGGGATGCCGAGACGTAGATGGGAGGATAATATTAAAATGGATTTGAGGGAGGTGGGATATGATGATAGAGACTGGATTAATCTTGCACAGGATAGGGACCGATGGCGGGCTTATGTGAGGGCGGCAATGAACTTTCGGGTTCCTTAAAAGCCATTTGTAAGTAAGTAAGTAAGTAATAATAATAATAATAATAATAATAATAATAATAATAATAATAATAATAATAATATTATAATAATAATAATAATAATAATAATAATAATAATAATAATAATAATAATAATAATAATGGCAACAACTGTAGATTTGAACTGTGCGTAAGGCTCATTCACAATGAAAATTGAACATAACATAAGCGTTCACTTAAGAATATAAACGTTACGGTAAAATCAAGAAGTCATACCATCATTCACGATAGGGACACAAACATAACAGCAAACATACTTGGTAACCATGGAAACATAACAACGACGCCATTTCCTCATATTCTGTCCTATACTTCAGCGCTCCACGATTGTGTTCTGTTTGCAAATCACGTAAGCATAAGCATGAAAGTTTGGAGTTTGCAAACTTTCATGTTAACGTCTTACGGTAATGTTTATGTCAATGCTTACGTGAATCATTGTGAATGATCCCATTTGGTAGCCTGGGCGCAAACTTCTGTGTTTATGTTATGGTTATGTTTAATTTTCATTGTGAATGGGCCTAACTGTTCTTAAAAATTGAGAAACTAGTGAGCGCGTTAACAGCAATGGTCATTTGCCAAATTCTGTGAGTCAGTATCTGTATATAGTTTAATTTTCAAAGTGTGGTCATTCTGACTGAGTGCTTCACTGGCATATTCAGCCGTGTAGAGAAATGTCAAGACGAAAGCTGGCAGGAGGTAACGCCACAACAATGAATAAGACGTTCTAAGATCATAATCACTCTTATAAGATCATTTTTCACATTACTTATACATAATTCTGCTGTAATTCTTTATATTACATTAGTTTGTAATTGTATCAAGCAACTTTTACAATGCAAATTTTCGTGAATATTACACAAAATTGTATTTTTATTCCTGCATATTTATTACAGTGAAACTTCCCTTAGCAGACACTTCCCAATAGCGGACATTTAAAATTCCCCTGCAAAATAACATTGGCCGTTATGATAAAATTCTTCCAAATAGCGGACATTCTCAATAATGGACGCGGACACTGAAATGTATCTCCCAACAACAATTAAAACTTCCAAATAACGGATAGCGTGAAAGAAAAATAGAAAAAGACGGTTGTAAATTAAACGGAATTCTAACGGAATTCTTTGCAACAATCATTATCGTGCATTTGAACGTTCTTATATTTATTGAAGGTAAGCAGCACAGTTGTTAGTTGTGATACTGTACGTGAGCAGTCCGTACTTTCTTAGTTTGTCAAGTTGAGTGTTCGGAAGTACAGTCACATTAAAAATGTCACCAAAACGTAAACGTTTGTCACTAAAAGAGAAAGTGGATATTGTAAAGCATAGTGAGAAGGAGAAATTAAGTGTTCGTGAGCTGGCCACAAAGTTTAATGTGGGAAAAACTCAGGTTAGTGAAATTTTGAAAAACAAGGATGTTATTTTAAAATCATACACTGAGAATGCAATTCTAGATTTCTTTGTGTAAGGTGAAGTGGTACAGTGACTGATGTTTATTTCATTTACAAAACATTTACTGGTACGATTTCTCTCTGGATGAATACTGTAAGCAATCTCACTGTCTACTGTACTGTACTGTAAAATATAGTGTTGAGTATGTATGAGAAATTTTAATGTACTGTATACATACTAACGATTTTCTAAACAGCGGACACTTCTCAATAACGGACATTTAATTTTTCCCCGGCGGTGTCCGCTATTGGGAAGTTTCACTGCACTACACAAATTATGTACGACTACACACTAACAAACCCTGAAGGATAGCATACGAAAAAAAGAATCGTGTGGAAGAACAAAGGAAAAACTTTAGACGTAAATTTCGTGGCCGCTTAGAGCAGTGTAGAAAAACGATCCTGAATTTAGTGAATGTATTTAATGAAACAGGTTCTGTGAATGATGTTTTGCATCACATAAGATGGGAAACGTTTTAATCAGCTGCTGTGTGGAGGGTGAGTACTGTACATGGTACGTAAGTTTTAATCCGGCGAAGCTGTTCTTACCTAGAGCCCCCAGGCGGTAGTTGAAGGTGACCAGCACCACGTCGCCCGTCATGAGGTACTCCGGTCCGTTGATCCGGGTGTTCCCGGAGCCCATGTAGAACCCCCCGCCATGGATCCACACCATCACGGCCTTCGGCTTGTCCACCGATTCCGCAGGGAGCTGCACATCAACCACATCTCTAGTAATACATCTAGTGCTGAACGTTTTAGTAAACTAGCATTTTTCATGGAAATCTAACACCTTGCTGGAGACACCAGGAGTTTATAAAAAGTTGGAGATTTATCCTTCGAAGAGGTGGAAAAATTCAAATATCTTGGAGCAACAGTAACAAATATAAATGATACTCGGGAGGAAATTAAACGCAGAATAAATATGGGAAATGCGTGTTATTATTCGGTTGAGAAGCTTTTATCATCCAGTCTGCTGTCAAAAAATCTGCAAGTTAGAATTTATAAAACAGTTATATTACCGGTTGTTCTGTATGGTTGTGAAACTTGGACTCTCACTTTGAGAGAGGAACAGAGATTAAGGGTGTTTGAGAATAAGGTTCTTACGAAAATATTTGGGGCTAAGAGGGATGAAGTTACAGGAGAATGGAGAAAGTTACACAACGCAGAACTGCACGCATTGTATTCTTCACCTGACATAATTAGGAACATTAAATTCAGATGTTTGAGATGGGCAGGGCATGTAGCACGTATGGGCGAAACCAGAAATGCATATAGAGTGTTAGTTGGGAGGCCGGAGGGAAAAAGACCTTTAGGGAGGCCGATAAGTAGATGGGAAGATAATATTAAAATGGATTTGAGAGAGGTGGGATATGATGATAGAGACTGGATTAATCTTGCTCAGGACAGGGACCAATGGCGGCTTATGTGAGGGTGGCAATGAACCTCCGGGTTCCTTAAAAGCCAGTAAGTAAGTAAGTAAGTAAGTAAGTAAGTAAGTAAGTAAGTAAGTAAGTGTATTGTGATGATAAATGATTGAACACATTTTAATTTTGTCTTTTAAATGTACAGAAATTTGATCCGAACATATGTAACATTTTAAAATTCCTTTACAGAACAAAAGGTTACATTTGTTCAGATCAATTTTCTGCACATTCAAAGAACAAAACTAAAATTATTTCAATCATTTATTATCATAATACACTGCTCTATTAAATTGAGTGGGTCCACACCTTGGAGTAACGGTCAGCGCGTCTGGTCACGAAACCAGGTGGCTCGGGTTCGAATCCTGGTGGGGGCAAGTTACCTGGTTGAGGTTTTTCCCGGGGTTTTCCCTCAACCTAATACGCGCAAATGCTGGGTAACTTTCGGTGCTGGACTCCGGACTCATTTCACCGGCATTATCTTCATTTCATTCAGACGCTAAATAATCTGAGATGTTGATACAGCGTCGTAAAATAACCCAATAAAATAAATAAAAATAAATTGACTGAGAATATTGGGAATTAGTTCAGTAGCTTTTCTAAAACACGCTATGAAATGTTTAATATGAAATCATTTTTATCTCGAAACGGAAGCGAAAAGAAGCAAAATTGTATTAAACTATTGTTTTTAAATATCTCAAAGAATAACGAATAACCCCTTAAAATTAATGACCTTACTTATGGTTCACCCTATAGTTGTTAATTACTGTACAGATAGTGCGTTACATATTACAGTACTTAATGTTGCTTCTTGCATTGTTATCGAGTGTACCATTATGATCCGGCATTATGTGTGTGTGTGTTTTGTCATAGGTAGCCGATCCATCTACGTTTAGTCAAGATCGGTATGTAATTTGCTTTGACTTAAAACAACTTCCACATGAACGTACTGAAAAAATTGAATGTGACATTTATAGAAAAACTAACTTACTGGCTTTTAAGGAACCCGCAGGTTCATTGCCGCCCTCACATAAGCCCGCAATTGGTCCCTATCCTGAGCAAGATCAATCCAGTCTCTATCAGCATATCCCACCTCCCTCAAATCCATTTTAATATTATCTTCCCATCTACGTCTCGTCCTCTCCAAAGGTCTTTTTCCCTCCGGCCTCCCAACCAACACTCTATATGCATTTCTGGATTCGCCCATACGTGCTACATGCCCTGCCCATCTCAAACATCTGCATTTAATGTTCCTAATTATGTCAGGTGAAGAATACAATGCGTGCAGTTCTGTGTTGTGTAACTTTCTCCATTCTCCTGTAACTTCATCCCTCTTAGCCCCAAATATTTTCCTAAGCACCTTATTCTCAAACACCCTTAACCTATGTTCCTCTCTCAAAGTGAGAGTCCAAGTTTCACAACCATACAGAACAACCGGTAATATAACTGTTTTATAAATTCTAACTTACAGATTTTTTGACAGCAGACTGGGTGATAAAAGCTTCTCAACCGAATAATAACAGGCATTTCCCATATTTATTCTGAGTTTAATTTCCTCCCGAGTATCATTTATATTTGTTACTGTTGCTCCCAGGTATTTGAACTTTTCCACCTCCTCAAAGGACAAATTTCCAATTTTTATATTTCCATTTCGTACAATATTCTCGTCACGAGACATAATCATATACTTTTTTCTTTTCGGGAATTACTTCCAAACCTATCTCTTTACTTGCTTCCAGTAAAATTCCCGTGTTTTCCCCAATCGTTTGTGGATTTTCTCCTAACATATTCACGTCATCCGCATAGACAAGAAGCTGATGTAAGCCGTTCAATTCCAAAAAAAATAAAGGTGATAGTGCATCTCCTTGCTTTATGTGACATTTATAGATGCTACAAAATTACAATCAATTTTATTTTATTACACTGAATATCTCACCAGCACTCCAACCAACTCACAATCATGCTGAACATCTAATCTCCTTCACAAGTCGTGGCCGCACTTACTTTGGGTGTGAACACGTTCAGGTACAGGCAGTCTTCCTCCCCCAGGTACGCATTATCCACGAAGTCATCTATCTGGGGGGCTACGGGCCCCTCGCTGAAGGCATCTCGAACTCCATCCCAAGCGTCTGCTGGCTGTGGGGCCTGTGAACAGCAATAACACCCAGCCAGTGGGCCAGTCTGACTACATGTGCAGTTCGTAACGTAAAGAACAGACAGCCTTCACTGCTCCATGATCTTCGGCCGTTAAAGCTGGTTGTCAAGCTATCCACATGGATGAATATATAATAGGATGCGAAACTTACTGAGTTTCCCGTAACACATACTAGACGCGCTGTTTTAGATATTGATCTTGCTGCCACCTGTTGGGAGGAGGGGCGTTATTACATCTAGCAGCGCACCAAGTAGCGAAAAGAGTAACTAATTACTCCATGCATTTAGCAGCGCACCTGGTGGCGAAAATGTTAAACTGTGCAGAAAGTATTCCCTCCCACCCTCATCGATATTCAAAACTAACCCAATTTAAAATAAAACATTTACATTTTTATTCCTCACAGCATCTTCTACTGAAAATTCTTACTGGAGCCAACAGGAAGATAAAAGAGACGATCTATTTTACACTACCCAATTAAAATATAACCAGACATAGACAAAAAATAAAGCAAAAGATTAGATAATTGGGATTGTAATCTTTGGGTATTTATTGTACAGCGCAATGGAAACGTCTGCAAGAACTACTTAGATAATTCAATTTATTATATTACTATTACTTTATAATAGATACATTCAACAACACTATTTTTACAACGTCCATAAACATCACTGTTTATACACACACGTAGTATCACTTTATGTTCACTTATTAGCAAGTTTCTGTCTGCCATCTTGTCTACTCGAGCAATATCTCGAATGGATAAATAGAGAACCATGGATATATTCATCAATGAGAGAACTCTGGGCAATGTACCCAACACGTAATTCTAATGTTCACCACCTACGATGTTGGGCGCTGATCATCTTATTTCAGCCCCCCCGCCGCCAGATGGTGCTGACCGCAGTTTCGCATCCTATTATATATTCATCCATGCTATCCATTTTAGCTCCCTAAATTTATCACTGCTCCCATACACTGGTCGAAATTTCCTGAGAAAATGTCTTTCGTTATTAGGGGCTACAGTCTTTGAAAATGACATTATTCTGAGGAGCCTGGAAGAAGGTCGTTCAGGGAATTTTATAATTTTTACATCCGGCACTGGTTCCCAAAGATGAGCACTTGGCACTTCCTTCTGGAATGCGTCTCTTTGTTCAGAGAGAAGAGGAAAATGTGTGATATTAATAAAGACGAGTTTGCTTCACGTTTTGTGCGTTTCCTTCTTTTCTTAAGAATAAAGTTGAGGAAAATGAGCTTGCTCATGAAAAGGCTTCTTCACCTTTGAGCAAAGAGTCAACACATAAGATTTTCCTCACATTTCTTATGAATAAAACAGAGTTTTGCTATTTGCTCTGAAACATTGTGAAAAATGTCATGAGTTCTTGCAGCACTAATCTACAATATTTAAAAAAGCACGTAGAATTTGATTAAACATTTTTTGCAAAATTAAGCGCTGTTAATCTTACTAACGGGTATGTGCAGTTTTCAGCTTTTGAGGAAGCTATGAAGTCCCTAAATTTTTGTGAGATTTGCCAAAAATTTAATTTTGACAATTTCTATGAGGAATTTTCTATATGTAAAGGATTTTTTTTAGAGAAATCTCTTATCTAAGTTTTGACAGTGTGCAGAAGTGGATATATTTTTTCAGTAAATTTCTCATTGATGAAATTCCCAAAATGTAGGTCTACTTCATTATTTCCTAAGCATATCAGGCTCAAACTCATTAGTAGAAAAAGTGTTAGTTCTCAGTTAGGCAAAAGAAATGGAGTGATGATAGACATAGGTGTTCTATGAAACTTATAAAATCAGAAATTCAATTAACCTTAAATTATTGTAGTTGTATAGAATATTTTAAAAAGATAAGAATGATAAAAAAACTTCCATCTCAAGCTAAACAAATTTGTAGATACTGTATCATTTATTCACCCGCCCGCTTATTCATTCATTCATTCACTCATTTATTTATTTATGTATTTATTTATTCATTCATTTTTTTCATTTATTCATTCATTTATTTATGTATTTATTTATTTCTTCATTTATTTATGTATTTATTTATTTCTTCATTTATTTATTTATGTATTTATTTATTTCTTTATTTATTTATTTATTTATTTATTTCTTCATTTATTTATTTATGTATTTATTTATTTATGTATTTATTTATTTCTTCATTTATTTATTTATGTATTTATTTATTTCTTCATTTATTTATTTATGTACTTATTTATTTCTTCATTTATTTATTTATGTATTTATTTATTTCTTCATTTATTTATTTATGTACTTATTTATTTCTTCATTTATTTATTTCTTCATTTATTTATTTATGTATTTATTCATTTCTTCATTTATTTATTTATGTATTTATTTATTTCTTCATTTATTTATTTATGTATTTATTTATTTATTTCTTCATTCATTTATGTATTTATTTATTTCTTCATTTATTTATTTATGTATTTATTTATTTCTTCATTTATTTATTTATTTATTTCTTCATTTATTTATTTATTTATTTCTTCATTTATTTATTTATGTCTTTATTTATTTCTTCATTTATTTATTTATTTCTTCATTTATTTATTTATTTATTTCTTCATTTATTTATTTATTTATGTATTTATTTATTTCTTCATTTATTTATTTCTTCATTTATTTATTTATTTCTTCATTCATTTATTTATGTATTTATTTATTTCTTCATTCATTTATGTATTTATTTATTTCTTCATTTATTTATTTATTTCTTCATTTATTTATTTCTCTGTTTATTTATTTCTCTATTTATTTATTTCTCTAATTATTTATTTATTTACTTATTTCTTTATTTACTAATTTCTTTATGTATTTCTTATTTCTTTATTTCTTTACTTATTTATTTACTTATTTCGTTATTTCCTTATTTACTTATTTCTTTATTTACTTATTTACTTATTTCTTTATTTCCGTATTTCTTTATTTACATATTTATTTCTTTATTTACATATTTATTTATTTACTTATTTCTATATTTACTTATTTATTTATGTATTTCTTTACTTATTTATTTATTTCTTTACTTACTTATTTATTTACTTATTTATTTATTTCTTTATTTTCTTATTTCTTTATTTACATATTTATTTATTTATTTACTTATTTCTTTATTTACTTATTTTTAATTTACTTATTTATTTATTTTTAACAGGGCAAAGGCATAATTACAATGGATAGCACAAGAAAATTATATTTGCTTATGTCATATAAATGAAAAAGAGATAATATATAAATAAAAGATACAAATACAAATTAAAATGAAAAGAAGATTAAGCTGAATGGTGCATTGTATAGGAAATTGAAGATACACACTGCACAATACTGTTTGCGTCCGATCTCCGTGCCCCCAAACCAAACATGACGAAAGTATGACGTCACGTCACAGCCAGTCATGGAGAATATGTTTCATACTACTCACTGAAAAGGAATTTGCCTACCTCATCTTTTGTTTGCTAACATTTTCGAAATGCCAAACTATTGTCCATCCTTGTCTTATCCATGTAGAGGATTGGTCAACCACTTTGTTTCAGTTCCTGCATTTTAACGCAACTGAGCAATGCGAGGGCATTATAACAGTATCCTTTTAAATACCAATTGTCTGACAACGCGCAAAAGTGAAGAGTATGAAGAATCCTTCAAGATCAGTATTCAAGTGAGACTTTTTCTTCCGGGGGGGGGATTTATATTATATTGGGAGGGGGAGGTGGAACCAACAGCAAAACAAACAATAATATAGATCTTACGTAACAATACAACAAAGGCAGTCTATATAAAAGGGAACATAGAAAAATGGAGTGAATTAAAGGTATAGAGCTATTACCTTGAGCTTGAAATCCATCAAATCCAAGTTAGAAAATTAACACAGACATGGAAATACTGCACATCCAACCAAAAAGCCAGAAACTCAACACACTAGAACAATATGAAATATACAGACACACGAAAACACACCCCAACGATATTCTCAACACACAACTCAATTTCAAAACACATACACTCTTTGACTCTACACTACGAACGCACCCTCACAGGAAACAAGAGGCGCCAAGACCAACAACGACCAGTTCTGAAGATGACCCAAAATAGGTCGAAACATGTAAATAAGGTACGTTAAAATTTAACACAAGAAAGTCTTATCATACATATTCCGAAGTGATAGTGTTAAAAGTTGTGTAATCAAGTTGTATAGAAAATTATCTTATGACGAATTGTCAAACTAACATACTTTATGACAAGTGTTGTGTTGCATGTTTCCACGTATTCACTACATTTTTCATATTCTAGTGGGCATTTATTTTACCTTATCTGTTTTTGTTTCATCATATTTCCCGATAATGGTACGTCTTAATGACTTATTTATGGTTTTAAGGAACCCGGAGGTTCATTGCCGCCCTCACATAAGCCCGCCATCGGTCCCTATCCTGAGCAAGATTAATCCAGTCTCTATCATCATACCCCACCTCCCTCAAATCCATTTTAATATTATCCTCCCATCTACATTTCAGCCTCCCCAAAGGTCTTTTCCCCTCCGGCCTCCCAACTAACACTCTGTATGCATTTCTGGATTCACCCATACGTGCTACATGTCCTGCCCATCTCAAATAATTATGTCAGGTGAAGAATACAATGCGTGCAGTTCTGTGTTGTGTAACTTTCTCCATTCTCCTGTAAATTCATCCCTCTTAGCCCCAAATATTTTCCTGAGAACCTTATTCTCAAACAACCTTAATCTTTGTTCCTCTTTCAAAGTGAGAGTCACAACAATGGTATATCTATAATGTGATAATTTGAGCTACTTGTGATCATAATTTTCCTTGCTGTGTGTACCTAATAAATACTGTGTTCATTGTATGCTTTGTATGGAGAAAATTACACAACACAGAGCTGCACGCATTGTATTCTTCACCCGACATAATTAGGAACATTAAATCCAGACGTTTGAGATGGGTAGGGCTTGTAGCGCGCATGGGTGAATCCATAAATGCATATAGAGTTAGTTGGAAGCTAGAGGGAAAAAGACCTTTGGGGATGCCGAGACGTAGATGGGACGGTAATATTAAAATAGATTGAAGGGAGGGGTGAATGTAGAGTATCCAACGCCCACTGAACGAATATTTCACTTTTATCACTGCCAATGTTGCGCTATAATCGTATATGCAAGGTAGGCTATAACAAAAACCCAAACTAACCAAACCTAACCTGTCAAACAAGCAACAAGTTATAGTAAATGTGTGTAAAATTGGCCTATGTCTCTACAGTGGGCGGGACATAGTAACATTGACCCACAGAAGCAAACCTAACCTGTCACGTGACTCACCCTGAACCTGAGGGCGCCCAGCGCTGGCTTGGCGTACGGAATCCCCCGGAAGCTGCAGTAGCCGGCCGGGTCCCTGGCGCCCCGCAGAGCGCCCTGCTCCACCACCACGACCACGTCGTCCGCTGCACTCCGCGGCATGCTGCTCTCTGCGCTGCGCCCGATCCGATCCCCGTTATTGCGCAACAGTGACGTCAGCTAATGGCGGCGCCAAGTCTATTTTATCGTAGACCTGCCGCAACCTCAGACTCCTTGGGTGAAAGTGTGACGTGCGTACAGTTATTTTAGAACCGCGAGTAACTGGAGGCCTAAATAAATGTTTAAACGTATATTGTTTGCTTTGAAATACGCTCACTGATCCTGGAAACAACATAATTCATCCCCGCCGGCCGGCGTCCTGCACGTAATTGACATACGACAGACAGTGTGCTGAAGCGTGTCGACCTGCCTCTCCCCCCGATAGCAGTTCATCAGCTGAGCGCA
Source organism: Periplaneta americana (assembly GCF_040183065.1). Lineage (NCBI taxonomy): Eukaryota > Metazoa > Arthropoda > Insecta > Blattodea > Blattidae > Periplaneta > Periplaneta americana. The sequence goes on along the minus strand of NC_091118.1, from coordinate 215,251,730 downwards.
AGAGAAAACTTTGCCTGAACTGAATCCATCAGTTGAGCGCGGCGGTCAGTTTAACACGAGCCGCAGCAATTTCCCTTCCTATTTTGTAGAGACGTAGGACTCTCTGTACATTGATAGGTATAACCATACCTGCTGCTCTCGTAAAATTGCTCGTACCGATAACTTGGTACTTGTCAGAGTTTAAAATATTTGTTCCAGTGCCAGTAACGGATTGTTTAATATCTAGGTCACTTTCTTGGACAACAGTAGCCACTCTCTGTAGAGAACCAATTCCAGTAATATTTCTGCGTCTATATCTACAAAGTAATTCTTCTATTATTTATTTAATTTCTTCCTGTAACCACTACAGGTTGTCATCGACAAAGAGTACCATGATACAATAGAGTAAATGCCTTGAGGCTTAGTGATACATTGTTGTTAGAGTGGAAAATAACAATTTGAATTATATTGAAACACATGATATTAAACGAAGTAACGTCAAGGAGATGCGAATTAGTCATGGTCCATATGTATGATGCCTGAAAATAGCTATTGAGCCTTTGAGTGCTGCAATTGTTAGCTCTCTTAAAATATTTTTATGCAGGCCAAAAGATTTACAGAAGTCGACTAGGAACCGGGGTATGGTCCCACGGGCTCCTATCATTAGTCCCCTAATGATGAATTCCAGATGGTATTTGTCCTTATAAAAACTGACGGAAGGTTCATATACATTCCTTTTTTCCTCGTGTACTTCTTCTGGCTGGTGTTCGTGCGATTCGAATTTCACAGTAGGGTCTATGATGTAACCTTCAAGAGAGGGAGGTTTAAATGCAATTATGTCGATTCTTCGATTACTGCCCTCACTGGATATGGCGTGTACTTCTTCATATACTGAATAGCCTTTGTTCCTTAAGGCAGTTGCTATTATAGATCTTACTGTATGATGCCGCGTATTTCGTAGAAGTTCACCGTGTGGACAGGCCCCCAGGACATGGGCAAGGGTTTCAACCTCCCTGTCGCAACGTCGACAGAGGTTACTGCCCGAAGACCTGCCAGGTACACTACGCACAGCTGACACGTTCGCATTCATCTTGATTGCTTCCCTCCACTCACTACAGGAAAGACCCTTGTGATTCCGGATCCACTTATTGGCCGGGGTATATTGTTGGCATAAGAGCACGCCTCTGCCTTTATGTTTTTTCTGGCTCCAGTTCTCAAACGCTTTTTCTCTTAATACTTGCCGTACCTTTCACGTATCTACAGTGCTGTACTTGTCCAAAATATTTGCTGATTCGGTGATATTGAGTGCTGTGAGACTGGATGCAATTTCTTGGGATAATTGCCTTGTAGCATGTAGGAAGGAATTATTGGATTTATATGTAGGATTGGCTCTAGCAGTATTCCCGTTGTCATTCATTTTAATATATGTGCTAGTTTGTGTTTCAATAATGACTTGACGAAACAAATATACTGTATATGAGGGTGAGCACTATTAAAATTCACAGACAACGCTTTGTGGAACGCCTCACATGCATTATTAGTTCTGTCTGAGTAACAGTATCGGAAGCCCATATTTCAGGGGAAATAACGAATCCAGTTTTACGAAATTTCACAGCAAATAATCAGCAAAGGCTCTGATACTTTCATTAACAGGTTGGTTGCTAAGTAAATCTTTAACAAATGCATCTCCGACTTCATTTGGAGAAAGAAATGAATACCCAGTGCAACCATTTATCGTTGTCAGTATTGTTACCTTTTTACTCATTACAAAGCCCCAAGGACTGAATTGTTCTCCACCAAGCCTGGCTTACACTACTCACAAATTTTCTCACACGCTACGTGCCATCACTAGGCCTAAACCTGAGGCTTATTGTGCTTATTGATCCTATTCTGTGAATCAATGGGTAGCCGAACGGCCACGTTCTTGTACAAGTACAGCACGCCGCACCGTGAACTTAACCCGGGGCTATGGTATGGATGATGATATGTGAATTAATGGTGGCGAAATGAGTCCAAGGTCCAACGCTGAAAGTTATCCAGCAATTCTGCTTCAGTTGGTTGAGGGAAAACCGAGGAAAAAACCCCAACCAGGTAACTTGTCTCAACCAGGATTTGAACCCGTGCCCTCTCGTTTCACGGTCAGACGCGCTAACCGTTACTTCACAGGTGGACTTCCCCGATATCTAGTATGTATTTTGTTCTTTACGATGTTCTTTTTTCCCAATGTAGGCGAAAGTAAAAATTTGTCTGGAAGGGCAACGGACAAAACTCTGACAAGAGCAAACGTATGACTCATATATCGAAGAAGAAAACATGGATGTGTTTTATACTTAACGATGTGCGTATAAAAATATCAGACATTGAATTAGGTTATTTTAATTCAGAATTTATCAACTTAAAAGAACTAAAAATAGTTGAAAGTAATCTTATTTTAGCGGCCAAGGAAAAGCGTCTATTCTTTTTTTCTGTTTTAGTGCAAATTGTGCGATTCTCGTGAAATGGCATTTTTCAGTTCGGAAAGCTGTTGGAATTCTGAAAAGCTGTTGGAATAATTTCGTTATCTTGCCTTAATGTTTCTCTACTTCTCACATTTCAGTACGTGCGTTTCGAAACGGATGAGGAACAGCCAGCAGAAGTGGATAATGAATAAAAGGATATCTACAATCCTACCATTCCCTATTACCTCCAAAAATACCAGTTAAAAGAGCTTGAAGTAATTGGCCTTCTGGTTGGAGCAAGAGGTACCGCTACTCTCTTCATGAAAGATGTGTTTAAGAGGCTTGGAATACCTACACCTATTATTCCGATTGTAACCTTAGCTGCATTGAAAGGATCAATTGCTCTCCTGAAGCATCACCTATATTCGAAATCTAATTATGTTCAATAGCATTCTTTACTTTTTTGTAACACTTACCTCTCTAAAACTAGGTATATTTCCACTAATCTCAAAAAAATTATTTGCAGCTATGTACTTGTAGGAGTTTCATTGTTAAAACAAAATCAATGGTTCAATGAACTCGTAAAAATTTCTGTGGTTAAGTGCTCTTTGTCCCTTGTGGCAGCTCACGAATGGTGAGAAGATTTATAAATTTAAAAAATTTAAATTCCATTGATAGCTTGAAGTACAGTAACGCAATTGAATTGTTCGACAGTCATTCACAATTATTGTTTCTATTCATTAAGTAACTTTACATTATGCGATTTGCGTTGGTGGTGGTGGTGGTGGTGGTGGTAGAAGGGGAAGTCAGAAGAAGAACAATTGAACGGTACAGCGTGACTAACTAGTAAAGACCCTCGTGACTATAATCTTTTCGCTGTAAGAAAAATCCTAATATAAACAATAGCAGTGACTGAAGTGAGGCTTCATTGGCCGCTGTTTGGCGCCATAGATTCTCAGTACGTGTTCCCGCCTACTGTTGTACATTCTGTTTCATGTTAAACATTTGCCGTTACTCTTCAAGTAGGCCTAACCTCACTACTATGCATTCGCTTGCTTAGGAAACATTTACTTTATAATTACAGTAATTAAAACTCACATAACTTATTGTATACATTTCAGACTATTTGTTTTTCTCCGCTTTTGGGAGGGTTTCCACTCTTATGTTTAATAACCACACACACCGAGGATGCAGAAGTCATACTTCAGTACCACGTGCTTACAACGTGAACAACTACGAGCTCAAGTGACGCCAGCTTGTTACAAGAACAGACTACCTCGGTATTACTGTTTGTATTCATCCGCGTTCATAGATAGGTAGATAGATTTATTCGTTCCATAATATTCTTACATTTGCTTTATAGGATAGAATAAAGAACATGTCCAATAATTCTTACGTTTAACAATAAAATGCAATACATATTTATAAAATGCAAATATGAAATATGTACAGAATTAATACCTTAATAACAATAATATTTTATACAATGTAATATGTTTACCATTTAATAGTATTATACTATTTACACAGTATTGTGAGATGTCAAGAATTCATCTACAGAATAGAAAGTGTGAGATATTAAGTAATTTTTTAGTTTTACCTTAAATAATGCTGGGTTTTGGCTATGATTCTTAATGTCTTCAGGAAGACTATTGAACATTTTTATCGCCATGTAACGTACTCCTCTTTGATAGCATGATAAATTTGATGATGGCATATGAAAATCATTCTTTCTGCGGGTATTTATACTATGTATGGCCGAGTTAGTTGGAAAATTTTCTTTATTACATAAGAGGAAATGTATTATAGAGTATATGTATTGATTTGTTAAGGTTAGAATCTCTAATTTTTTTAAAAATAATCTACATGATTCTCTACCCTTTGCTCCAACTATTATTCTAATGGCTCTTTTTTGTAATAGGAATATATTTTTACTATCTGCAGAATTTCCCCAAAATATTATTCCGTAGGACATAATGGAATGAAAATAGGCAAAATATATTGTCTTTAAGATACTGCTGTTTAGAAATTGTTGTAACGACCTAATTGCGAAGCATGCTGAGCTAAGTTTGGGAGTTATTTCTTTGATATGATTTTTCCAATTTATTGTATTATTAATATGCAAACCAAGAAATTTGGTTGTTGATGTTTCTAGTAGAGGTATATTGTTGATAGTTGTGTCCAATGTTTCAGAGATTAAATTTGAAGTGGCTTTAAATTGAATCATGTTAGTTTTATTAATGTTTAATGCTAGTTTATTGGTTGTAAACCAGTCATAAATTTTAAGGAGAATTATTTCTGTTTTATAGTACATAACAAAATATAAAAGTAGCTTTTCTTTTACATATCGCTTTACATATGAGTGAAGTTATATGTTTCATTATATTCAACAACTAGAATTTAATTTTTTATTTTTATATAATACAAGATGATAGTTTCCAAATACGGACTATATTTTCCTGCGTCGTGCGAGTGTTTCGACTGTGAGTCAATCACGGGTATGACAGCCACGTGCTTGTGTTTACATTATGATTTTTCTTACAGCGAAAACAGTATAGAGACATGTAAGTGGTGTGAAGTCTATGGCCCGATTTCTTCAGCCTTTGTTATAATGCATCTAACATAGCGTTAATTAACTGTAAGTTAAAAGTATGAATTGCTGTTAAAAATATTGCGTTTCTTCAACTTTACATTTCACATTTTAACATTCTGTTTGTTAACTCTCTGTTAGGACCAGAGATTCTAGAGTTTAACCATAACCTATAACCAAGTATAGGCTCACTTCTGTTTTCTGAACTCTGACAATTGCGATTCTCGCTTGTTTCTGTCGTTTGATTCAGAGAGAATAGAAGTCTTTCTATTCTCTCCGGTTTGATTTCTGCTTCTTTCCTCGTCTGTATCACAATAGCGTGGAGCGGCGTATTGGTGTTGCTGTTATGAAATGGAAAACACTGAAACAAAAAGAAATCGTGGGGCTAATTTCTCTTCGTTCGAAAGAAAGCTTCTGCTGGCAATTATTTCCCAGTATAAACCAATTAATGAGAATAAACAAACGGATCTAAGTTCAAAGCGAAAAGTGAGGCTTGGCAGAAAATAGCCTATACCTTTGTATGAACTTCTGGTCTGTCAAATCACAGAAATCATCCCCTCTGTTTATGTATTCATGGATATCATTTTCTAAATAATGGAGATATATAAGTTCAGCATCTAACGCACCAGCCATATTGGATACTTCTATGCTAACAGAGAGCTAAATGATTTAACTGCATGAAATTAGGCAGTTAAATTAACATAGGTTTTAACAGTCTGTTAGTACTAACAGTAATTGAAGAAATGCTTCAACTGTTAAGTTTACAGTTAAAATGGAATAACACTCTGTTATAATTTAACGAAGGTTGAAGAAATCGGGCCTATGCCTACTACGTGAATGAACCCGAGTTTTAAATTACTCCATTTGTAATGTCAGTCAGTAAATGGACAGAACCCTTTGCAATGTCCGGAAAATCAGAATTGTTGACATGTAAATACTGCAGTACGACAGAAAGATAAAGATGAGGCGATGAATGAGATGCCAATTTAGCAACTTCGTCACTGAATGTGACGACTTTTAACTGTTTTTCGACGATAATTCTTTTTTCCTTTCCAATCCTTAAATAGGGATGTAGCGACTTTTTCAGCACCCTCTAGCAACAAGACTGAAACTTTCTCTATTGATAATAAGAAGTCTAGCGACTTTTGAACTACAGACTGGCGATTTTCCGTTCTGTTTTCCATGCGTGACGCTCCCATAATTACGACATAAGGAAGAAGCGTGAGCGTGCTTAGTGATAACAACCACAGCGCATGCTAACGACAGAGACAGGATCTCGTTGCCCAACTGCAGCGGAACTGTGAGGCTTTGGGAGACGTAGCTGTAATAATCGAAATTCTCCTGAATTGTAGCGGAATTTAAAAAGAAAATCATGCTAGGAGCTTAAATTTGTATATTTTCTCATAATATTTCAAAATAAATGTTATTCATTTTCCTATAATATTTTGTGTATATCTAACTCTAATAGATCTTACTTACAGACGTGGACAAATTATCAGCAAAATTGAAGATTTTTATTATATATTTTTACAAAATATGATTCTTCAATTTAGACTACAGTTGACATTTTTGCGTATTTCCAAATTATTAGCAAAATTGAAGATTTTTATTATATATTTTTACAAAATATGATTCTTCAATTTAGACTACAGTTGACATTTTTGCGTATTTCCAAATTATTAGCAAAATTGAAGATTTTTATTATATATTTTTACAAAATATGATTCTTCAATTCAGACTACAGTTGACATTTTTGTGTATTTCCAAATTATTAGCAAAATTGAAGATTTTTATTACATATTTTTACAAAATATGATTCTTCAATTTAGACTACAGTTGACATTTTTGCGTATTTCCAAATTATTAGCAAAATTGAAGATTTGTATTGTATATTTTTAGAAAATTTGTCTCTGCAATTTGGACTACAGTTACATTTTGGCTATTTCCAAATTATTAGCAAAACTGAAGATTTTTATTTTATATTTTTACAAAATTTGACTCTTCAATTTAGACTGCAGTTGACATTTTTGTATATTTACAAATTTTTAGCGAAATTAAAGATTTTTATTATATAGGCTATTTTTTACAAAATTTAGCTCTTCAGTTTAAACTACAGTTGACATTTTTTAATATTTCTGTCTATTATAATGATAGAAATATGCAAAAATGTCAACTGTAGTCTAAATTGAAAAGTCAAATTTTGTAAACAGAATTATCATAATCGTCAATTTTGTTAATAATTTGTCCACGTCTGTACTTACTTACTGGCTTTTAAGGAACCCGGAGGTTCATTGCCGCCCTCACATAAGCCCGCCATTGGTCCCTATCCTGAGCAAGATTAATCCAGTCTCTATCATCATATCCCACCCCCCTCAAATCCATTTTAATATTACCTTCCCATCTACGTCTCGGCCTCCCCAAAGGTCTTTCTCCCGCCGGCCTCCCAACTAACACTCTATATGCATTTCTGGATTCCCCCACACGTGCTACATGCCCTGCCCATCTCAAACGTCTGGATTTAATGTTCCTAATTATGTCAGGTGAAGAATACAATGCGTGCAGTTCTGTGTTGTGTAACTTTCTCCATTCTTCTGTAACTTCATCCCTCTTAGCCCCAAATATTTTCCTAAGCACCTTATTCTCAAACACCCTTAACCTATGTTCCTCTCTCGAAGTGAGAGTCCAAGTTTCGCAACCATAAAGAACAACCGGTAATATAACTGTTTTATAAATTCTAACTTTCAGATTTTTTGACAGCAGACTGGATGATAAAAGCTTCTCAACTCTAATAGATCTGAAAACTAAAAATATAATATGCTGCGAGACCTACAAAACAAGTGATAATCATATCACGAGGTTCATCCAGTGATAAGAGTACTCCAACTTCACACGATTCGTCTGGGGTGAGATCTGAGTCATAACTTCAATATTATCTAGGCCTGCTAGTGTATTGTAGGGTGTGTAAGAAAAGAAATACATTGGATACGCTAGTTAGGCCCACATGTATTCCAACTTAGTAGCATTGTACAATAATATAAGCAAATTAAAATGTGTAGTGTGTTATTACATGGAGAAGAATAAGTAAAGCTTTTTGCAAGATATTTTGTTCTGCGTGGGTAACATCACAGCTAGCATGTACATTGCAGCCCCCCCCCCATACCAGAACTGCGACTAGCATACAAACAGAATGTACGGTGTATCATCTCCACCCCAGCACACCCCTCCTCATTTACAATTGAACAGTGTGATCTCAAAACCCACTCAGTTCATTTGATCATTTTTATGATTTATGCATATATATGCAGACAAACATTATGTTATAATTCTTTACTTACAGTTTATTATGCCCATATTTACAGTCACTTAAGTTACGGGACGGTTTTGATTATTCTTCAGAAGAGAGCAGTGAGAATTATTAGTGGTGTCTCTTCTCGAACTCATTGTAAACCACTTTTTGTACAACTAGGAATACTTACGTTGCCGTCAATGTTCATTCTCGATTGCCTTCTGTATGTTAAGCGTAATGTGCATAATCTTCCTACTTGTTCATCCATTCATAATTATTCTACCCGTTCCAGACTTGACATATATTTCACCAAGTACAAATATAGTGCTACAAGCAATAGTTTTATTTCCATATCTTATAAACTTTATAACTCTTTACCATTGCATATAAGAAACACGTCATATTTTACTTTCAGAAGGATGGTGAGAAAGACATTGATGGCGAATCTAATCTACAGTGTCTATGATTTTAGCAATGGGTGGTATTAATAAAAACGAAGACCTTACTTTGCTCATCTTCCTCGTGAGCAAAACGAGCTTGCTTTTTCTATGAGGAAGCTCTGAAATGTCGTATTAATAAAAACTATCGGAGCTTGCTCTTACGTGCCAGAGCTTGCTCTCAGTTTTTGCTTCACTTAGCGTGGGAATTCGTATCAGTAGAGTCGTCAAACGGGTTCAGGCCAGCCTCAACAAGCGATACCGCTACGTGTATTTCGATCGAAAAGATTAGTGAATGAGCTATGAGTGATACAGAGGAAGACGTTGGGAAAAAGGGAGAAGATTTATCTTTATTTATGGATATTATAAAAAAAAATTCAGTTATATTTAAGAAGTCAATGTTACCGGAATCGAGGCAAAAGAAATCTGCAGCATTTGCAAATATCAGAGAGAAGTATGAAAAAGGGTTTGGGGTGCCAATAACCGAGGCACAATTAATTAAAAAAGTGTCCAATATGAAAACCAGATTTAAAAAAAGATGGGAAACAAGCACATAAAGATGAATGACTGTCCGGGTTCGTATGAGATCCTTAATTGAAAAATCCGTAGTGACACTTGTGGCGGACAAGGTTGCAGTTAGGTTTTTCTCGGGGTTCTCCCGTTTCCCCTAATGAGGAATTTACATCATTCTGTCAACATTTCTCCATTCAGTCATTATTCCATAGCATTCCTCGAATGCCGGCTAGCGACGTAAGGACGGGGCTGGCCTAGGGATGAGTGGAGTTGCTTGCTCGAAACCTGGATACATAGCAAACCTTAGTGTAGTCAGCCGGTGTGAGTTTGGGAATGTGCCTAGCTTGAGGGTTAGTGCAATGTATCTTGATAGGTCGCAGTGCTGGGTCATAGTGCCCCTCTCCCAAATTCTATTTCATTTCAGTGCATAAAATCTGAACTGATAATTTCATGTAAGTTACATTTGTGTGTAAGTTGTAAATAAAGAGGTATTCAAGATTCCGTGTATTATCAGCTGTGATTTGATAGTAGTTTTCAAAGAGTCTTGCACGCTTTTCCTTATAATACTCTCTGTGTTCCTTCAATGCCTCCAATTGTTCCAACAGCACTAGCCTCTGCAAATCTGTTAAGGAAATATTTAAACGCACTGCCTCTGGTTTGGCTTGTGTCGCCTAAGAAATAGTCGGTTAAACAATCCACATTTTCTCGATTAAATCGGTAGGAAGTTTTGTAATCTCTCGAAAGTGAATCTCTGTGCTTCTTATACAACTTTTGAGGCCACTGAATATCCATGAACTCAGCCATTTCGATACAATTCTACAAGCTTGAGTTACCTATTTAGGTACCTCAGGTTTTTTGAAGCAAATGCTTCAGAGCAAGAAGCAAAACTCCGTTTTATTAATAAGTAATGCGAGGAAACTATTACGTGCTGACTCCTTGCTCAAAGGTGGAGGAAATTCTTGATGAGCAAGCTCATTTTCCTCAACTTTATTAATAGGAAAAGGAGGAAGCTCACAAAATTTGAAGCAAACTCATCTTCCTCATCTTTATTAATACCACCCAATATTACGTTTTAGATACTATTTGTTTTAACCTCATGTAATTGACAAATCTGTACATTTTAAATTGATTTTATATTATTTATTTTAAAACTTTTAACCTGTTTTTGTGATTATCTGGTGATTGTATATTTATTTTTTTATTCTTACATTTACATATTGTAGTAGCCATGTATTATATATATCTACTCTGACGTTGTCTATGGCTGTAAATCGCTGAATGACAAATTCATCTATCTATCTATGATTATGTTTGAGGCCTCTGTCATATTTTAAGTTTGTTTCCTTCCAAAACAAGCCAATCCTTGTCTAAAAGTTTGTATGATAGTGCATGCCACTTGAAAACTCTCTGTTTCTACACCGGTGGATAAAAAACTGACTAGTCCTTTTATAAAAATGGACTTAACATGTTTTGGGATCACATGCTTCAATTACATTCTAACAGAGGTAAGCAAGAGCGTCTACATGTAGGCCTAGTCACACTGTTCTGATGTGGGGTGGTTGTCACACGACAGCTAAGATGGCATTCCACACTAACTAGCTTGCTCATCATACAGAGTTCAAAAAGAGCTCCAACATGAAACTAGTGTTTCCGAATCCATGTTCATAATATATTTCGTTCATCCTCTATTATGTGACGAATGTTTCCCTAAAACTATAACACACCTGTTTGTTACACCCTGTGTAAGTTTGTTACGAGGCAATTCAGGCCGATTTCATAGCCAATATATACCCCATAATTCTCCTTTTAAGCTTACAAGCAAACGTTCTGATGGGGGCAGATAAAAAAGCTATTTTTTTTTCTTTCACCATGTTAATAATGTCAAAAGAAGTCCTTATACCAATTTTGGCCACTCGACCGCAATTACGAGGCCGTCCAGAAAGTGATTTATAGAAAAAAGCACAATTGCATGGAAATATTTATTGAAACAGATACACCAATTGTTGCGCTATTTGTCAAGATGTCCCCCGCTGGAATTAAGACATTTGTCATACCATGGGATCAATTTTTGTGTCGTAGAAGTCAGCCGCCTCAGATCGGAACCAGCGTTTAACTGCCTCTGCACCTCTCTCTGTCGATCCCTTGATATGAGAAATGTTTCAATTCCGATGGAAAATATGTTGAAAATAGCTCAACAATTGCTGTGTCTGTTCCAATAAATTTGTCCAATGAAATTGTGTTTTTTTTCTGTTAGCGGCCCCAGGCGAACTTAATTTTTTTACGCCCTCGTAATTGCGGTCGAGTGGCCAAAATTTGTATAAGAACTTCTTTTGACATTATTAACATGGTGGAAGAAAAAAAATATATTTTAACTGCCCCCATCAGAACGTTTGCTTGTTAGTTCTTTCTTGTATTGGATGAGCAATTAGAAAGACACACAAGGCTTTCTGCCGGACATTTCCACTTCAACACTTGTATACACGCAATACACGTGTGTCAGAACACGGCTGCTTCACCATACAACGGTCGAATATTCGTCTGAAACGCTTCATACGGTCAGTTCAGATCGTCCCACTGCACAGTGTGAAGCGATCAGTTGCATTCAATAGTGAACGGCCTTGAGAGTTAAAAACTGCATTCGGCTAGGTGCAGCGCGAGCGACCTGATCTCACGGCTGCCGGCTGATTCTATTGCTGAGCTAAGGAGAGGTGAGAACCTGTCCCCTGAAGCAATGCAACACGAAAAACTAGTTGGTAGGTAGTAGTAGTAGTAGTAGTAGTAGTAGTAGCAGTAGTAGTAGCAGTATGGCTCTTCAAGGAGTTTAATTAATATTATAAAACCGACGCTGTAAATGTTTAACATTACAGTATCATCAGCAGGCTTAGAGACTTCAGACCCGATAGATGAAAACAGAGCGATTTCAAGTTGGATAGCTGGACTGTAGTGGGTGGGGGCAGTGATGGTAGTGACCTACCTGTCGTCCCATGTGCTTTATTTACTCAGTCATACTCATAAGGCAGGGAGAGGAGGTACTGTTCTGACAATAAAAACAGTCCCGTACACCTAGTTCACTTCATCAGAAGAGAGGACAGGAGATAGCTAGTAGTCTAGTTTTGATCTGTGCATCTATGTGATTAGTCTAAGAATATATGCGATATTCTGTGACATAAAAGACATGCTAGCAGGGAAGAAGTCTACGGACACTGCTGGGGTAGCGAAGATAGATTTCAATGACTTAGTGTTTTTTCGTTTTGCATTCATTACATCATCCACACCTGTGGAGTAACGGTTACCGCGTCTGGCCGCGAAACCAGATGGCCCGGGTTCGATTCCCGGTCGGGGCAAGTTGCCTGGTTGAGGTTTTTTTCCGGGCTTTTCCCCCTCAATCCAATATGAACAAATGCTGGATAACTTTCGGTGCTGGGCCCCAGACTCATTTCACTGGCATTATCATCTTCATCTCATTCACACGCTAAATCACGTAAGATGTTGATCAAGCGTCGTAAAATAACCTACTAAAATAAATCCATTACATCATGTGATGTATGTAGAGCGGAGCTTCTCCCAATAAAAACTTTGTCTTGCCGACTACCGAAGAAAGTTTAGTTTTGAGACCTTCAGAATGTGTGTTGTAGTAGGCTGCATTGTAACAGTACCATGCATTGTACTTCATAAGTTGTGTATGCTGTGAAGGATTATTATGTATGTTGAGTAAGTATTGCACTTGTGCTTATGACAGAAGCCGAAAGGAAATGCATATTAATTAATTTTGAACATTTCGCATGATAGGTTTTTTATTTTAATCTATGTAAAGATTAATTTTTTGGTCCTATAGAATTTTTCTCCTCTAACAATAATTTTATTTTAATGTTTGATAAATTAGTTGCCTTTTTTTGGAACGTCACTGTACAGTACCAGCAGACTGAACTGAACTTGGTTTCATGTACACATGTCTCTTCTTCTGCCGACTCCAACACAATGAAAAAGCTGCCTATAGTACGGACGTAGTAAACTTATTCTATCGGGTCCAAAATCTCGATGTCTAATCATCAGTTTTAGTGGCGATTTTCGTAAATGAAGAAATAATCACTTAATTCATTCATTCATTCAGTATTCTGCCCAAGGGCAAGTCTTTCACTGCAAACCCAGCTTTCTCCAATTTTTCTGCCTTCCTCTTTGTCTCCTCACATGATCCATATATCTTAATGTCGTCTATCATCTTCTCCCGTTCACCATTCCTTCCAGTGCATCCTTCAGTAGGCAGTTTCTTCTCAACCAGTGACCTAACCAATTCATTTTCCTCTTTGCAATCAGCATGATTACTTCTTCATCCACTCTTTCCAACACAGCTTCATGTCTCATAGGCCTACTACCTCTCCATTTCACACGTTCTATTCTTCTCCATATCCACATTTCTAATGCTTCTATTCGCTTTTCTTCACTTCGTCATAATGTTCATGTTTATGTCCATACAATGCCACACTCCATACAAAGCACTTCACTAGTCTCTTCCTTATTTCTTTTTCCAGGTCTGCAGAAGATAATCCTTTTTCTATTAAAAGCTTCCTTTGCCACTGCTATCCTTCTTTTGACTTCCTGGCAGCAGCTCATGTTACTGCTTATAGTACACCTGAAGTATTTGAAGCTGTCCACTTGCTCTACTACCTCATTCAGAATTCGCAAGTTTATCTTCTTTATTTTTCTTCCTATAACCATGGTCTTCGTCTTGTTTGCATTTATCTTCATCCCATACTGCTCACAGCTGTCATTTAGCTCCAGTAGCATATCCCTTAGTATCGTCTCCTCTTCTGCTAACAACGTCATATCATCAGCAAATCTTATGCACTTTATTCTCCTTCCTCCTACTATCACTCCTCCCATGTTCTGAGAACAGTTCTTCACTAAATCCTCTAAGTAGATGTTGAAGAGGTTAGGTGATAAAGGACATTCTTGACGTACTCTTCTCCCTATTTCACTGACTTCTGACATTTCCTGTCCTATCCTGACTTTGACTCGTTTCATATAAAGATTACTGAACAGTCTTCTCTCTTGCCAATCCACGCCGATTCTCTTTAGGATCCCCATCAGTTTATTTCAATCCACTCTGTCAAAAGCTTTTTTTAGGTCCACAAATACTACATACACTTTTTTATTCTTGTCTAATTATTTTTCGCCGATTGTTCGCGGCAGTTCAATTCCATCTCTCGTACCTTTTCCCTTCGTGAAGCCAAACTGCCTTAGTCAAGTTTTTACGTGGAGGCACTAATTTCGAACATGTCAATGCGCTATATTTCACATTCGATTCGTTTACACATATTGACTAAATAAACCAATTATAAATAATTAATGTGGAATGTACTACCAACATTCTAAATCTTGTCACACAAGCTATTCCTACCGTGAACGCGCGTGCTTACAAATCGCGATTTCAAATGAAAGAGATCAAGTCAGATTCAGCAGTACGTTGCGGAACTTACAACATTATGTTTGTGTCGGTCACGGGAAATCACAGAAACGCGGAAGTTGTGGGCTTTCCGACCGTGTGGTCGGCACGATGCAGGCCCACCACAAAACAAGTACATGACAAACAGTCCGGTGAGATGGAGACAGAATACGCACACGGCGGGAATTGAACCAGGGACCACTTGGTTGGGAAGCACACGCGATTACTGAGCCTTAGCGGACATTATTATTATTATTATTATTATTATTATTATTATTATTATTATTATTCCTGAGGCATTACATAATAATCTAGCTAGATACACTAGATCAGTCGTGGCGAAAATGTAATCGTGCGCCGAGCCACTGTGTAACCTGCAACGTGCATAGCACCTATGGAGGGAGGCGGACACCCGAAGGGGAAGTGAAGCAACTGTCTGACTTATTAACGGATTTCCATTTTCCTTACGTCAAGCACTTAAATATAATTTTATACAATACAAGGCTACAAACTAATGTTTAGTACGTGTAACGAAGAAAGAAATGAATAAGAAAACATAGGACACATTATCACAACCTAAAATTAACTGTCTTCAGAATGTCTCTGCGACAGAGTTTCAAAATCAGGAATTATGTCACTTACTGCCAGTCGTAGTTGATCACGAAGGTATTTGTCTATCAGTCGTAATCTAAATTTGGTTTTTACAGTTTTCATTGTTGAAAATAATTTTTCACAAACGTAAGTTGTAGCGAACATGGCTTCAACAGAGCAAGCGAAAGAACGAAGCTTCGGATATTTATTTTTTGGCAAAGATTTGAAAAGTTCAACATTTGTCAAGTCCTTACATCTAGCTTTCATTGTAACATTACATTGTAAATCTCTGAGTTTAAATTGAAGACCTAACCGCATTATTCGTACATCTACTGAAAGAGGATCGAAATAATAATAATAATAATAATAATAATAATAATAATAATAATAATAATAACACTTAACCTTTTAATGTTTCATGAGTAACATGTGCCGTTTTATGTCATACAACCGTTTTCCTCGTAATACTTGTGAACAAATCATACATTTAATATTCTCACCATATTGGCAGCAAAAAAATGCGTCCTCCCATCCTACTTCAAACTTTCGTTTTCATAGAGGTACATGGTTTCGAGAGAGATATTGCGACGATACGCCACTCGCAGGTCAGAGACAAATACAAATGGAACGGAGTTTGACTCCAGTGAGTGAAAGGGTAGGGGTTGGGGGAGTTAGGAAGCAACAGAAATGCACAGCTATCATTGCGAGCCACAATGTGCTCATGAGTCACATTTTCGCCACGGCTGCTCTAGATGTTTCTGTTCTGGATTACACTAGACTCTCTGGTTTGATATGTAGTGCAGACTCAGTTGTTATCTAAAGCCCACGGAGCTTGAAGCAGACAGCCCGATGCAAAGTCCGCTGGTGCAAGAGCCTCGCCACGGTGTGGCAGCACTTTCTAATTACCGCATCAGTCGGCTCATTTGAACTGAAACATAGGCCTACTTCCTATCTTCATCGCCTTCTCGTCCTACACGAGATCTACATTAACGACAAGTGTTTTATTTCTAATCTAACAGCTGTGAGATATCTATAAGCACCATGGCAACACAGTTCAAGTTTAACAATGATTACACTCAGAGGTTCAGGTTGTTCTTATGACAATTCCTCGCAAGCCCACTCGGTCTAAAGTGTTTCCACCAATGTCGCACAATCCTCACATTCCGTTCACAAGTTTCTGAAGCCCCAATTCATAGAGCATAACTAGAGAAAGCAATACAATAATAAGCAATATTAATAATGTAGTTTTATCGTCGTACCTTTGTTCCTAGCAAAGATAATTTCACAAAGCTACTGGACAAGGTCTATTGTCGCCTTGGCCTCTCGATAAACGGTTAATTTCAAGTAATTGATTAAATGGCGATCTTACTCGTGTTAATTGTGTAAGAATGTGCGGCTTACAGCTGTTTCGGTGCTTCTTCACACCATCCTCAGAGCCTACTAGATCTCGGCGTCATCTCGAATTTCGCTGCCTGTTGTGTGGGTGCGTTCGATTGTTGAAAAGTGTTGAAATGTGGTGTCAAATAGTGTGTGTGTTCTGAAATTGATCTGTGTGTTGAGAATTTGATCAGGGTGTGTTTTAGAGTGTCTGTATATTTCGTATTGTTCTAGTGTGTTGATGTTTTGGTTTTTGGGTTGTATGTGTAGGATTTCCATGTCTGTATTTATGTTATTGTATGTATGGTTAGCATTAGTTATGTGTTCGGCATATGTAGATGTATTGTGTCCTCTGGTTATTGCTTTAATGTGTTCTTTGTATCGAGTTTGGAATGATCTGCCTGTCTGTCCAATGTAGAAACTGTCGCAACTATTGCATGTGAGTTTGTATACACCTGTGTGGTCGTATTTATTTGTTTGTGTTGTTTGTGTGTTGAGATGTCTTTGTAGTGTGTTTTCTGTTCTGTATGCTATGTTGTGTTTCTGCTTTCTGAATGAGGATGCGATCTTGTGTGTGTTTTTGTTTTCGTATGTTAGTGTGACGTATTTCTTGTGTTCTTGTGTTTGTGTTGTGTTTTGTGTGTTTTTGTGTTTGTTGAGTTTTTGTTTTGTCTTTCTTATGATGTTGTCTATTATGTTTGGGCTGTAACCATTTTCTTGTGCTATGTATTTGATTGTGTTCACTTCTTCATTGTAGTGTTGTTGGCTCATGGGTACGTTCAGTAATCTGTGTACCATTGTCCTGAATGCAGCAGAACACACACACCATTTGACACCACATTTCAACACTTTTCAACAATAGAACGCACCCACATAACAGGCAGCGAAGTTCGAGATGATGCCGAGATTTAGTAGGCTCTGAGGATGGTGTGAAGAAGCACCGGAACAGCTGTAACCGCACATGCTTACACAATTAACACGAGTAAGATCGCCATTTAATCAATTATTTATATTCAAATGTTAAAAGTAGTGTACGAAAAATTCAACATGGTTAATTTCAAGTAAACGTTGATTTTTTTTAGTGTGTATTTGCCCAGAAACGTTTATGTATTTATTACATTCACAACCTACTTCAGCTTATGAACTGACTACGACTTACAACAATCATAATCGCGTCGAAGTACACTCGCTGAAGTTACTAAATTCAGTGTTGCAAATTCGATTTTTAAAAATCCGCTGAGAAACCGCTAAATTTCTATATCATCATGCAAATAAGATTAACATAAAATTTACTCTGTCACACGTTAAAAGTGTTAAAAAGGTATTTACCTTCGACAGACGGCCCGTTTCGACGCTATGTGTCGTCGTCTTCAGTGTCTCTTGAACCACTGGTGATCTTGGCTCTGCGATGTGCAGTTGTCGATGGTAGGGGTGGGGGTGTGTTGCTCCTATGGTGGGGGTTGGCTGTCTCTATGCTATGACGTACTATGACGTCAAACAATGTGTGCGTATTGAACTGTAGTTGCGTGTTAAGTATATATTGTGCGTGTGCTATTGTATTCTTATATATTTCGTACTGTTCTAGGATGTTTAACTGTGAACTTATTGGTGTGAAGTGTAAAATTTCCATATCTGTTTCTATATTATTGTAGTCATGATTATTGTCGATAATGTGATCTGCATAATTTGATGTAATGTAAGGTTTGGTTATAGCTTTAATATGTTCGTTGTATCTTGTATGAAAGGATCTTCCTGTCTGTCCTATGTAAAAATGTGGACAACAATTGCATTTTAATTTGTAAACTCCAGTTGAATTATATATATCTGAATGTTTAGTGTGGTTATTTAAGTATTTCTGTGTTGTGTTATTTGTTTTGTATGCAATTTTGTACTTTAGTTTTCTGAATGAAGTTGCAATTTTGTGGGTATTGGTATTGTGATATGTATTCTGCACATCGCAGAGCCAAGATCACCAATGGTTCAAGAGACACTGAAGACGACGACAAATAGCGTCGAAACGGGCCGTCTGTCGAAGGTAAATACCTTTTTAACAATTTTAACACTTTTAACGTGTGACAGAGTAAATTTTATGTTTTTAACAAAGTGTTAACGAGAACTTTAATCAACAAATAAGATTATTTTACCACTGTGAGTTTTAAAATCCCGTTAAATATATATGAGCAATATAAATTTCATAAGTTTTACCCGCTGAACAAGCACTGAAAAACGCCAGATCTAGCGGGAAAATCGCTGAATTGGCCACACTGACTAAATTACTACTCTATTTCAACATTAATTCTGCGCTTTACATTTGTCTTGTGCCATTAGCTTATTATCCATTCATTTCTCACCAGGAATTCCCTTCGTGAACTTGCCTAGTCATTCCTACTCCACGTCTGAAGTGAACTGAGACTCGTCTGCCTGTCTAAGGTTCAAATGTAATCGCAGATTCATCCTCATTCAGCATCTCTAGTTATTACCTGGCAGTTGTTCGAGGTCATGACAGTCATGCGAAATAGACCAGACATCCGCTAGACTTCGCTCTTTGGACCTGTACTGCTACAACAATATGATAATCTTTACACTTAAATAATGTATCTCCATTACTTCCTTTGCAGTACAAATTTCAATGTAAAGTTGTTAAATGACTTCAGTGCCAGTGAAGCGAGATGTGCAACTCTATAAGGTCCGTAACACACTTGCAGAGTTTTCGCTAGCGAGAAATGTGTTGCGAGAAAATTAAAAAATTGATAACATGGATTCAAATGGACGTCCACACACTGGAAGAGATTCTCGTTCGAGACAAAAACCTCGCGCGAGTTTCTCGCTGGAATCGGTAGCTCAGCGAATTTTTTTTACACATTTATCAAAGATGTTTGACATTTATACTCTTTATGGCGATTGAATGTAGAAAAATAAATCACAGGTGGCGATGAATTGTATCGTTCTTATTTGAAAATGAGGAAAGATGGCTGATAATTGCAGTCAGAAACTTATCGAACTTGTACGATGTCACCCGTAGGGCTATTTATATGATACACGGGATGAAAACTATAAAAACACGAAACTTAAAGAAGAAATCTGGAGACAAATATCAGATTATCTGAAAATAAATAGGGCTATATTTTATTTTGATGAGATTTAATAGTATTGATTAAACATTTGAAATAATGATTCTATATGTCTTAACAGTTTACGTAATTTTAATCAGAATATAGCAAAGAATCCTCTATCATATCATGAATGGCAAAAAAAAACTGAGGTCCATTGAACCTGAAATAACGCCTAAACGTATCGTCATTCAAATCGAAACCAATGTTCAAAACTCGCCCTTATTTTCGTAAGATACAATGTGATTTTCAGATATTTCTGGCTTTAATTTTAGGCTTACTTCTTTTTTTCATGAGCAAAATATGTTCATGTAACTCCATTCCCTCATCATCTGAATACTCAGATTCAACAAAGCGTTCGTACGTAATTTGTAAAGTACGACAATATACTTACAGGTTATATATTTAAGTACGACAATATACGTAAATACATAACCTACAATATTTCCCCCAACGAGTGATTACTATAATCAGAAAAATGCTTTCTGCATGAAGGCAGTGCATAGATGATCACAGCGAGGTGTGATCTGTGATAGCGAGAACTCGCCAAGTGTGTGGAGGAAGGCTCTTCGCCTCTTTCTCGCAACACATTTCTCGCTAGCGAAAACTCTTCAAGTGTGTTACAGGCTAAATAGGCCTATTTGTAAAGAAAGGGATAAGAATAAGATAAAGAATTTCTCATCATCAAGCCAATATTAAGAATAGCCTACTTCAAACATGACATAATATAAAGTGATTTAGGAGGAAAAGTAAATATTTTAAGAATGGTAGTGTGGGAGATCGGAGGGAAAACACCTTTACGAAGATTGAGACGTAGATGGGAGGATAATGTAAAAATGTATTTGAGAAAGGTGGGCTATGATTGTAGAGACTGGATTAATCTTGCTCAGGATAGAGACTGATGGTGAGCTTATATGAGGGCGGTAATGAACCTCCGGGTTCCTTAAAAGCCATAAGTAAGTTAGTTTAACATGTTAATCAGCAATGTATGCAATGAAGGCGGAAATGAACTGGCCACACTACCCTATTATCTCCTGGCCTAATTGCCTCATAAGTGGTGCCTTTTGGTATCACTTGTGAGGTTCAGATTTGTTTTCGGACAGTTTAAATTACAGTTTATTTAACGACGCTCGCAACTGCTGAGGTTATATCAGCGTCGCCGGTGTGCCGGAATTTTGTCCCGCAGGAGTTCTTTTACATGCCAGTAAATCTAGTGATATGAGCCCGTCTCATTTAAGCATACTTAAATGCCATCGACCTGGGCCGGGACCGAACCCGCAACCTCGAGCACAGAAGGCCAGTGCTATACCAACATTGCTACCGAGGCCGACTTTCGGACAGTTGACTAAACAACACTATATTCTTTGACTTTCATGCTCTACCTAAACATGATGCTTGGTGATTGCTCCGCGTGTTATATCTAAGTAAGTGAACAATGACATTCTCCTGTATCTCGACTTCAGATTGTCATGTTTAACAGAATTAGACAACATTACAAAATCTAATAAATCTGTGGCATAATAAACAGCGTACCGAAACCTTCGTTTCTCGAAAGAAATACTCGCACCAGCTTTTACAAGATATTGGGCATAGATCTCCCTGTTAAGGTATGGTTAGGTGTACTGATGTGGTGAGTTCCCCCTGTTTGAACATCCAAAATATCTTCTTTAACTCACAACCAGACGAGACGAAAAGTCACTCTTCTGAGCGACGTATCGATCTCCTCACGAACGTCATCGTGTGAATCGCGCTATGAAACGACTTTCAAGAGTCGGCTCATTTCTCTTTTCTGATATTGTACATATTCTGGTGGTGTGGAAGAGAAGGTCTGTTGGTCCTAACTACACTAGAATAAATAAATAAACGTATAGTAAGGCCGTGTCCCAAAGCTCAAGTCCATACTACACACTAGTGACTAGCAACTACGTAGATGACTTGTAAACTACACACTGGAGAGCTTTGGACATGTATGCTGGAATCATGGCCTTCTTTATAGACTATTTTTCTAAAAACCATGACATCACGGTGCAGAATTGAATTAAGAAGGCAGTGTCTTAATGCAGTTTCATTACGTGTTATGTGGAAAAGATGAGGGCTTAATATATTACAATAATATTTAAAAAATTGTACAGAAGGTACTAACAATGGCAGTGTTCAAAGTTAACGTGTTATTCTACATTACATTTACATTATTTCACTTCCAAAGCATCTTCAGATTTCATAACCCCAATTGCTGATGAGGTATCCATGTTTGTTTAGTGAACAAGTCAACAATCAAGCAAGCATTTTCGTTTACTAGCTGCTACGGCTTGATTGCTGTGCACTATGTAGCTTTGGATCATAACTTCTGACGTCACATCCAGCTATTTAGTCAACAATCTAGTTCACTTCAGCTGAAAATGTAGCTTTGAGACACGGCCTAGGTATATATAAGTCTTGTCCGTGGAATCTAACTTCCTTCACATAATATATGGAAGTGCACAGACAATATGAAAGAGGGGGAAACTTCGGCACTTCGTATCACTCAGAAGATAGAGACACTTACCACGAAGCAAGGAAGGAATAAATAAACCTCTCTGTGCTACAATACACAAGAAATGCATTTTATAAACTGCACGCTTCGAATATAAATCACAGAAAATAGGTAGCGTTCAGTGTACAGCCTTAAGAAGAGTTTTGTTGCATAATTAGATAGGTAGGCCTACTTTATGTCCCAGAAAGGAGGCAGTGCGCATGATCACAGGACGAGCGACGTGGTTCACAAGAAGACTAGTTGAGGTAATAAAATTAGTTTGTGCTAGATCGTGCGTATTTGCTTGTTTTCCGCACAGAACCAATACGCGGTAAGTGTGAAATACCACATTCAGTATTCCCAACATAACACACATAACAATTTCCCTATTCTTACCGCTTAAGCGCCACATTCATTTTACTGCTTTAGGCTTTTAACATATTATTTTTAGAGACGTTCAACATAGTAATAATTATAAATTGGAAACTTACCACTGCAATTTCACCTAAATTTCAATGTTAATTATTGTTTTTAAATATTTGCAAAAATTAAGTAAAGTCTACTACTCCACGAAACTTATTACATTCCTGATACAAGTAACATTAAGGAAGCCGTGAAAAAATCAACAAGATTCCAGATGCCGATGTTATTACTGCAATATGTTATATAAATAATATTGTTAAAATATTAAAATGAAAAATAAATCATTACATAAACTTACTGTTTGTTTTAAGTTCGCATTTATAGACTGGGGGGGAAAAAAAGACAGACGTATATCACGGCCTGCTGGAGTATAGTAACCACAGAGAACATTTTATAGCAACAATGTTGAAGAAAGATATTTTGGTTTTCCGAAGTTGCCGTCATTAAACAGAAACCAACATGGAGATTTCATTGCAACTAATTAGATATTCGTCTTTCAGGTATGTAATAAACGATCTTCGCACAAAATAATGTACGATACACGAGCGGTATGTTGGTTTTCATGTTCTCGGAAATTAAAAAAGCTCAACTACGTTTCGCTTTTTCAATCTTTTCCTCGACCATGAAAACGTCAACATACCGCTCTTGTAACGTATATTACTATTGTGCGAGATCGTGCGTATTTGCTTGGTTTCCGCACAAAACCAATCCGCGAAAAGTCTAAAATTCCACATTCAGTATTCCCAACCTAAAACACACAACAATTTCCCTCTTCTTACCGCTTAAGTGACATATTGATTTTACTGCTTTAGGCTTTTAACATATTATTTTTAGAGACGTTCAATATAGTAATAATTATAAATTGGAAACTTACCACTACAATTTCACCTAAATTGCACTGTTAATTATTGTTTTTAAATATTTGCAAAAATTAAGTAAACTCTACAACTCCACTAAAGTTACTGCATTCGTGATGCAAGTAACATTAAGGAGGCCGTGAAAAAATCAACAAGATTGCAGACTCATCAAAGACTGGGGGGGGGGGGAGACAGACGTATATCACGGCCTGCTGGAGTATAATAAACACAGAAAACATTTTAAAACAACAATGTTGAAGATAGATATTTCTGTTTTGCAAATTTGCCGTCATTGAACAGAAACCAAGATGGAGATTTCATTGCAACTAATTAGAAATTCGTCTTTCAGGTATGTAATAAACGATCTTCGCTCAAAATAATGTACGATACACGAGCGGTATGTTTTCTTTCAATTCTCGGAAATTAAAAAAGCTCAACTACGTTTCGCTTTTTCAAACTTTTCCTCGAACATGAAAACTTCAATATACCGCTCTTGTAACGCATATTACTATTTGTTTCGTTGTATGTCTGATCATGCGCACAGCCTCCTTTCTGGGACTTATAAAGTATCTGTACGACAATACCTTTTTCTAAGACTGTACTGTAACATTATGCAGATCTTAGGCAGCAACCTGCTCAACAACATCGCATCACGGCGAAGGTATTCAAACAGCAGTTGTTAGCATCCTCTTAAACACTCCCAGATTGCTTCTGAAGGACGGATCACTGCCGTGTTGTCACAACTTTCGCTGCTGAACAAACGATGTTCATAAGTACCACATGCCTTGCCAATAGTCTATCTCAGAAGTCCCAAACCTTTTGAGTGTTACGAATTTCTTAAAACTCTCTCTCTCTCTCTCTCTCTCTCTCTCTCTCTCTCTCTCTCTCTTGTACGGAGGAGGGACCCGAAGGCTTACACTGCAGCCTGAGGCTTATTGTGCCTTGATAAATTTGTTGCGATGCCTAAAGGGCACAACACTTGCATATCACTTTCGCAATTTCTTTTGGCACAGCATCTTATCAGTGTGCAAAATGTGAAGGTCCTAGCAACCTTCCAGTGCTGAACGTTCCCTTGTAAGTATTATATTACCTAGTTGATTAGTTTCGACTTTCGTTTCAGTCATCATTAGAACTAACTAGTGAGGTCCTTGATATTTCCGTTTTCTCCAGTTATTTTTCGTTGAGAGCGCGTTTGTGTTTGGTAGTGTGGAGTCAAATAGGGTGTGTGTTCTGAAATGTAGTTGTGTTGAAGATGCGTTATGGGTGTGTTTTTGTATCCCTGTATATTTCGTACTAAAAATTAGAGATTCTAACCTTAACAAATCAATACATATACTCTATAATACATTTCCTCTTATGTAATAAAGAAAATTTTCCACCTAATTCAGCCATACATAGTATAAATACCCGCAGAAAGAATTATTTCCATACGCCGTCATCAAATTTATCATGCTATCAAAGGGGAGTACGTTACATGGCGATAAAAATGTTCAATAGTCTTCCTGAAGACATTAAGAATCATAGCCAAAACCCTGCATTATTTAAGGTAAAACTAAAAAATTACTTAATATCTCACACTTTCTATTCTGTAGATGAATTCTTGACATTTCACAGTACTGTGTAAATATTTTAATACTATTAAATGGTAAATATATTACATTGTATAAAATATTACTGTTATTGAGATATTAATTCTGTACATATTTCATATTTGCATTTTATATTATTGCATTTATATTTAAACGTAAGAATTGGACATGTTCTTTATTCTATGCTATAAAGCAAATGTAAGAATATTATGGAACGAATAAATCTATCTATCTACCTATTCTAATGTATTCAACTTCTGGATTTTTGGTTGAAAGTGTAGGTTTTCCATGTCTGTTTTTATGTAGCTATTTTTATAATTAAGTAGGCTATATTCTTAAGTGATACAAATTGTTAAAAGTTTGTAATCAAGATGTTTATTAAATTTTAGTTTCATCTTTTGAATATGATTTGAAGATACATGCATATACTACAAAGATATTTTAAGTTTTATCATTTTTTTCTTCCGAAAAAAGTTAAATAATTTTATACTAAACATAATGGGATGTTTGATAGTGAGAAAATTAGTAGTTTTCGAACTATGTCGTGTACAGGTAAGGTACTAAAAGTTGTAGGTAAATCAGCAACCGAAACGATGTTTATTTCATTAAGTGTTTTGTGGACAGCAAACTAACAATGAGAGGACACGCTCTGTATATCACCGAATGGAATAAGATTGTGTGAGATGAAAGTACAAGACGTACTGTTTAAAGTCATACCTGGTGTGGGTGGCCAATGACCCCTCGTTTTGGAAATATTGGCTATTGTTTGTGACATACTTCCGTTAGGTGCTCAATAGGGAAGCATTATACTGTGTAACAGCGTAGCTCATATGGTTGGATGCTGAGTTGTAATCCAGGTAACCTCAGTTCGAATCTTAACTGGTCCTATATATTTTTTTCTTTTAATAATGATTAATAGTGTGATCATAGTTATCTATTTACATATATCATATTTCTCAATGTATTGAACGCTTCATCACGTTTTAAATAAATTACTACTTAACTAGCATTGTGTTGTAAAAGATAAACAATGAAATACTGCTCACGTAGGAAGATAAGATGTGTCACTGGTGTATGTTCTGTTTCTATTCCAATTCATTTTGTATATGATTCATTATGATAAATGTCATAAAACCACACAAAACATACATATTTCCTGCACCATGTACAGCAACTGAAAGAAGGTTGTCCACAGTCACACACATTTTTCCGCACTTCTGCTGCGAAACAGACATCCTTCACATTCACAAACACTTCTCGTTCGTTTATTAATTTTGATGCATACCACGCATATTTCAACATGGCTTTGAATATAGGAGCTGACAACTGAAAGTAAATTAGAATAATAATAATAATAATAATAATAATAATAATAATAATAATATCAAGCTTTAAAAATGAGAAGGTTCTAGAATTCGAACTCAGGTTGCCTAGATGACAACTCAGCATCCAACCACATGAGCTACGCCGTTACACAGTCTAGTGCTTCCCTATTAAGCACCTAACGGAAGTATGTCACAAACAATAGCTTATATTTCCAAAACGAGGGGTCATTGGCCACCCATACCAGGTATGACTTTAAACAGCACGTCTCATACTTTCATGTCACAAAATCTTATTTAATTCGGTGATATACAGAGCGTGTCCTCTCCTTGTAAGTCAACGATTAAAGGTTAAGGGTCGAACTCATAGTTGTCACTTATAAAATGAGGAAACACTTAAGTAATGAGCATTTCCTTAGCACTTATTTCAGATCGTATTGCAGAGACACTACTCATTCATATGCCCTCAGCATTCCCTTGACATCGAAAGAAATATGGCAACATGGCTAGACCAGTAGCGGTTATTCAAGTGAAGTACATGAAGGCCACCTTCACCCCTTTTTTCGTGCATTAAGAAAATGTATTTTATCAATAAATTAAAATAAAATTAATTCTTCACTAAACCATATTTTGCTCTACTTTCCAATATCTTGTTCGGCTTAATCCGCTCAATTAACGTTCACTGCAGCACTTCACGTGAACCCCTCACCAGCCAGGCCACGTGGCTAGCAGACCAGCTGAAGGTCCGAATGAGACTTTCGTTTTCGCCTTCAGTAGACACACCCGGTTGCCATGACGAGTTGCTTACTATGAATTACCGGTTCCTTTCGCGAGGCTATTAAGAAGGCCTGTGGGGCAGGCATTCATCTCCTTTCTCTGTTCTTGAAAGACAGATTCACTCTCTCGTCCAAACATTGGACTAGGGTGACAAACCGTAATATTTTGCAACTAAATAAGAAAACATAAAATATTGTGTAAAGAAGTTCAATATTGTTTAAATTTAGTATATAACATATATATTTTGGTATTTTTTAACGTTAGCACCTCTTGAATATTATGTTTTGTATAGATTTTGAAATATTTTGAGTACCCTGTAATAAAGAAAGTTGGCATAACATTTGAAACTGCGTTGTACATTTGACCCGCGCTGACCAACGATTTCGCTTTTAGTCTGTACGTATTCTTTGTCGTGACAAGTGCAGTGAAGTGTGAAAGTGTTACCAAGTTATTAATACGATGAAAACATGAATCCGTTAAACGATTTAGTTTGTAATCTTTTGGAGACACCGTTCTCTCGTTGTTGTGCAGACGATAAGCAAGATATTTTAAAATACGGCAGACCAACACCTCATATTAATATAACTGTGAAAAAAGTGAAAAGTAGTGGTCGGTCATACAATATTCAGTTTCAGGATTCGTGGTATGCCGATTACAGATGGTTATGTGGGAGTCACTATAACGAGAAGTTATATTGTTGGCCTTGTCTTCTTCTGGGGAACAAGAAACTCGCTTGGAATTCAACTGGATTTTGCGATTTCAAAAATGTCAATCGCGGTCTTCACAGCCATGCAGATTCTGCTGAACACATCAAATGTATTTTGCAATTAAAGGCACTACAGAAGAACATGAACACCATTGCGGATGCACTAAAGGAAAGTTCCAAGTTGTACGTAAGTCAATTTAATGAAAACGTACGTTTAAATAGACTAGTAATGCACACTGTAATCGATACGGTATTGTTTCTAAGCAAGCAGGAGTTGGCTTTTCGCGGTCATGATGAGAGTATTTCGTCACAGAACAGGGGGAATTTCAAAGAATTATTGGCTCTCCTCATTTCGAAAAGCCCTCAGGAAATTAGAAATCACTATGAAAAAATTAGGCCTGTTTTTTCTGGGGAATCTAAAACGATTCAAAATGAAATAATTGATTGTATTTCTGAATGCATCAATGAATATGTAAGAGATGAAATTACCAATGCCCCTTTCTTTTCCGTCCAAGTGGATGATACAACCGACATTTCTCAAAAATCTCAGTGTTCTTTCATAGTGAGATTTGTAACTATGGAGGGCGAACTTGTGGAACGTTTTCTTGGCTTCCATGATGTTAGCTCTGATCGGACATCACAGGCATTATTTTCTGTACTGGATACAGTACTGGGGCCTTTGAATTATAAAAACAAACTTATCGGCCAATGTTATGATGGTGCTAGTGTGATGTCTGGGCACCTGAATGGACTTCAGAAAAGAGTTAAAGATGAAGCTCCACAAGCTGTTTTCATTCATTGCTTGGGTCATAGGCTTAATCTTGTTTTGCAACAAAGTTTTAGGAATATCCAGCAGTGTCGAATATTCTTTGCTAATATCAGCGGAATACCTTCTTTCTTCCACCATTCAGCCAAACGCACTTACGTAATGGATACAGTTGTTGGGAGGCGCATACCATCTGCGACAGATACCCGCTGGCTCTCAAATTCAAAGCTTATCTCCGTGGTTACTGAGGAGTGGGACAGCTTGAAAACAGTATTCGAAAACGTCATGAATGACAGGGAGTCAGATCAAACAGCTGTTCGACTTGCAAGGGGCTTCTTAAATGAAATGAATGATTTTGAATTTGCATTGTTGTCTCTTATTTTTAACGAACTTTTCCATGTGACAGAAATATTGTATAACGTGCTGCAGAAGAAATCTTTAGATCTCAATTATTGTGATGTTCAGATAAAAAACACTTGCCAACTGATCAGCAAGAAGAGAAATGAAGAACAGTTCACCACTATATTTGAGATGGCGAAATGTCGAAGCGACATGTCGGGTAGAAAATATACAGGAGTTACAGATGATGGAATTTTCCAAAGATACAAAGCACTTTATTTTGAAATAATTGATACTGTCTTGATGGAGATGCATACAAGATTTGAGGACATAAACAAACTCTTGTTTATCTGCCTCTCTGATACTTCGAAATTTAAATCCTATTCTGAAACATTCCCATTTGATGCTCTCTCTTCTTTGCAAAACACATTTCCAAAATTTTTTAAAAAAGTCCCTCGTCTCACAACTGAACTTGAGCTTCTGTATGCAGATGAACAATATAGGAATACCTCTGTGTCAAAACTAGTCTCTCTTCTTCGAGAAAATGAGGTTCATGAGGACGTATTTGAAGAATCATACAAGCTGTTCTGTTTGATTTTAACATTACCATCTACTAGTGCATCTGTCGAAAGGAGTTTCTCCTGTCTGCGTCGAATAAAAACTGACCTACGGGCTACAATGTGTCAACGAAGACTTTCGGCATTGGCAAATATATCAATTCAAAAGGAAGTTATTGAAAAAATATCCAAGAAGCAGCCGTTTCACGAGGACGTTGTGGAAAAATACGCCGCTCTCAAGGATAGGAGAATCAACCTTATCTACAAAAAATAGGTGAGTACATAATTATTATTAAATAGTAGAAAATCCAGTAATTTCATAGAAACTATGATGTCAGCCCCTCTGCGTTATTTCCTACTATCAGTGTGTGAACGTGATGTAAATTATTACGTCGTGAGATAGCGTTATCATGATCTATGGATCGATAGATGGAGTTGTAGTAGGCCTAAATAGTATTTTAAAATTTAAAAGTTGGGTAGTTCGTTAGTTACGAGTCGCACATGGCAGCAGATGTTATGTTGAGTGAATCAATCAATTGCTCGTTCAGTTTATCTTATACTTGGAGGAATGCGGAGACGTATTTCACTTCTTTCTGAAGATTATGAAATTATTCTTCCATTGTGTGAAGACTTGTGTAGATTGTGGAGCAAAGTGTAAGGTAAAAGACTTGAAAGGTATCTAAGAAACGTAATGTTATCCCTTCGGATTTATTGTAAGTTTTCTGTTCAACAGAATACTGCTTTAATTTAATCGTAGCTTCTTGATTTTACTGGATAAGTATATTGGAAGTTGCATGTTCCGAAGTTGATTTATAATATGAATACAGCTTACGATTATGATTGAGATTTTGAATGTTGTTATGGGTAATATTTCTTGTGTACTCTTTTAATTTGATTTGTTGTATAAAGCGTGTTAGATTTTGTCATTTTTATATCATGTGGGCTTGTGGTTGGTTTATTATGTTGTGGTATGCATTGTGTGGAAGTTTTGTTGGGACAGTGAATTCTTCGCGGTTAAGGGGACGTAGCTTCCGAAAATATTGAAAATTTGTATAATTTATATGCTATGCTTTTCATAAAACTTAAGAAAATGGTGAATATATTACATTAATTCAAAATGGCCATCGTATAGCTTACAAAAGCATTCGCGACGTCATCAACGACGTCACGGCTATACAACGATTCCAGGAAATTACCTAGAATTCTATTGGCCTTCACCTAATTTATTCGGCACGAGCCGCCACTGGGCTAGACGTGAGCACTTTCCTACATTCAATTGTTTTCCAGCGCCTTCAAATTGTTAAATCGGCATTATTGTCACACACAAACACAGAAGTAAATATTATAGAGCTAAAAATTATACAAGATGTTCAGAAAGCATTTTACAGAAAAGAAAGAAGTGAGCTAAGATAACTAGTTATGAAATATGGAGATATCGTCGAAAGTAAAAAAAAAAAAATGATAATCGTTCTCTCCAAAAGAAGAAATTGACATGGAATAAAATTGCAGTTGAGTTTAATGCAAACTCCGGAAATATTCCTGTAAGTAAATCATTTTAATTTATTTTTCAGTTATTTTTATGCTAAACAAAGTGGAAATAATATAATTACGCAAATTTTAACAGCTTATTCCTTGGGTTGAATACAAACAAAAATGAAAATAACACTTTGTTGGGACGTGAATACTTTTCGAAAAAAAATGTCACTTAAATCTACCTGAAATGCTGCTGAATCATAAAATCTCAAAGCAACCAGTACTTTCAGCAGTGGCTAAATCGGTAAGCCTCATGGTTGTATTGTGAATTGAAATGAGAGACACCAGAATATTCACAACAGTGTTCTGGTCGAAACGGTATCTCCTCTTAAATTGTTGATCATTATACATCTCTAAAAGGTTTTCCATATCTCTGATATATCTTTTGCTTGCCGAAACTCATTTTCATTTTAATTACAGAACTCAATAAATTAAATTAAATCATAATCATCATCTATTGTATACCGAATCAGCTGATTACAATGCATATGAGGAAACACTTGAGTAAGCTGACAAGCTACCTTATTTGAATAAGTGTTCACTTCAGTGGGATTTATGAATTGGAAATTATTATAAGCAACTGCTTAAGTGTTTCCTTACGATAAGTGTTGACTATGAATTCGGCCCTAAATCAGGGCCGGGCATGAGAGCGGCTCCATTTAGTCTGCCGGAGCTGCTCTCGCTCCGCAAGGCACTTCAATTCCAAGCCGGAGCAGAACGCTCACGCAGTGGCGGACTCGCATTACAGCTACCTTCCCTGCATTAATGTAACAAGAGCCACGGTTGTTCTAGTCATTCAGTCTGTCAGTACATAATAGTTTATAAGGATATTACATCAATCCATTGTACAGTACAGAATTTATAACACGCTTATTAATTTAATGGAATAAACTTCGCTCTATGCACACACACAAATCATTAGGCTTATTTACATAACCCATACGCACAGACTGCAATCTCCTCACCACGGTTCTACGAGACAGGCGTATGGCTTCCACTTCCCCTACTTGCTGTGGACAGAGTTCATCTGCCAATATAATTAAACATCGCTTGATGAATTCACCTTCGTTGAATGTTTTCAATTCCTTTGCAGTTTCGTGGCAAATTTTGTAGCTAATTCTCATAGCCGATTCACCAAGTGCATTATTGTCATTCTGTTAATATATAATATATTATAATATATGATATGATATGATATGATATGATATATGATATGATATGATATGATATGATATGATATGATATGATATGATATGATATGATATATGACCATAAATTAATACAACTTAAAGAAAATGTTTTATTTTATTTTATTGGGTTATTTTACGACGCTCTATCAACATCCAGGTTATTTAGCGTCTGAATGAAATGAAGATATGATATGATATGATATGATATGATATGATATGATATGATATGATATGATGATATGATATATGATATGATATGATATGATATGATATATGACCATAAATTAATACAACTTAAAGAAAATGTTTTATTTTATTCTATTGGGTTATTTTACGACGCTGTATCAACATCCAGGTTATTTAGCGTCTGAATGAAATGAAGATATGATATGATATGATATGATATATGATATGATATGATATGATATGATATGATATGATATGATATGATATGATATGATATATGACCATAAATTAATACAACTTAAAGAAAATGTTTTATTTTATTTTATTGGGTTATTTTACGACGCTGTATCAACATCCAGGTTATTTAGCGTCTGAATGAAATGAAGGTGATAATGCCGGTGAAATGAGTCCGGGGTCCAGCACCTAAAGTTACCCAGCATTTGCTCGTATTGGGTTGAGGGAAAACCGTTACTCCACAGGTGTGGACAAGAAAATGTTTCTTAGGTACATTATATTAGAGTATTTATTCGATATTAATATTGCATTATAAGTTATTATGCTGGGTGTTCATTTCAAAGTGTGTAATGACGTCACTGTTGTTGGGTCACCGATTTGAAGCGAGTTTCAGCTTATAAGTTAGAGAAGTTGCCTATTATTTAAGGCGTTCTTCAATCTGAACTTGAGAACGTGTACGGTATAACTTGAACGTCGTAGCAACAGATGGCGGTCTGTACGGTCTGTGTGCTACCATAACCTCTTTCGAACTGTGTTTTGCGCCGGCAAGTCGTACGCAGGGTATTTGTTATCAACTGTTGCGTACGGCAACATTCCACAACACAAATCAAATGCTCCGTGTCCATGTTGACCGTCGAAGTTAATGTCAACAAATACGTAAGTAATCGTCTTAACCCTCTCCCAATATCCCGACAGTACGTATTTCCAAACAGTTCACATTCCTGTCACTACCGGCGTTATCGTAAGTATCGGGCCGTACTCTTCAGAATGAACGCCGTACTTGCTAGGCAACTTCTCTGCTTCATAGGTTATACACCTCTGCGGAAGTGTAGGAAGATTGAATTCTCTAGGCTCATCGGCTAGCCACATGACGGCATACAGCGAGCCATGACACACTTTGAACTGAACACCCAGTAGTGCATTTAGTAATATATAATTTTAAAATTATACAAATATTGTGATATATCATAATATAGTATATTACAGTTCATGATATATAATATGATATATGATGTATAACGAACTGTAATATACTATACTATGATATATCACAATACTTGTATAATTTAAAATTATATATTACTAAATGTACAGTATAATAACCTATAATCCAATGTAAATATCGAATAGATACTCTAATATAATGTACCTGAGAAACATTTTCTTTAAGTTGTATTAATTTATGACGTTCATTACCACCATATTTGTCATATTCAGTAGCATGTTGTAAAGAATAATGTCGTTGGATATTGAACCTCTTAATCAGCTGGGGTGTTTTATGCCAAATTAAACACTTTGCTAATCCACTGCTCTCTACCAAAAAGAACTCCTCCTCCCATGATACATTAAAAGCATTGGGAGTAGCGGGCCGCTTTAGTGTATGAGCGGAAGCTCCGTCTTCAAAGTTCGCCATCATACTGCAGAGTCACCACTGCACCGACACTGAATGGCGTACAGTATGCATACGTCACAGCGCTCGCAAGACACGCTCTTTAAAGCACACAGCGCTCATTTCTCAGAATCACGTGATGTGCCCAGCCCTGGGGTAATGAAGCTGCATACTAAATGCAACCAAAACGCGACGAACTTCATGCATTAAAGGGGAAGTAAACGACAATATGGCAACGTGGGGACTCGCTGTCTGTGGAATATTTCGAATACCTTTGTTTACAGTCTCTTGTGCAATTCAAGCCAGCCATGTAAACACAAACACGAGTCCCCACTGCTAAGAAATGCGGCCCGCTACAGTTTCATGTTCAGTGTATATTACTGTATGACACAAATATGCAAATAAAACAAAAGTTGCTTCGACAACTTATATTTTATCAACCTACTGTCCTCCTCCGACGAGCTTAGCGCTGGACCTGAGATATTCTTGCCATCGGTGCGGGGGTTGCAGGTAGATTCTTTTGTTGCTACAGCCAAGCCGAGCGGAGTGGGAAGTATTAATCGTCTTCAGTTTGTAGTAGTGTGTGAATATTTCATATACATATTGTTTATCTACGCCTATATGGTTTTGTTATTGATATATTAAACACTAGCCGTACCCGTGCGCTCCGCTGCACCCGTTAGAAATAAATATAAAGTAATTACATAATTAAAATAGGACATTTGATCCAGGGAACATTCGTGTTTGATACAAGGATAAACCGTTTATTATGTTACTTAATTTAAATTGTATTTGCATAATTAAAATGCGATCATTTTGATCCAGAGACCACTCATTTGGTCATAAAAATTATTTTAGGAAAT
Organism: Periplaneta americana; assembly: GCF_040183065.1. NCBI lineage: Eukaryota > Metazoa > Arthropoda > Insecta > Blattodea > Blattidae > Periplaneta > Periplaneta americana. The sequence continues at coordinate 215,216,722 of NC_091118.1, read as the reverse complement.
ACAGGAAACGAATGTACAGAATAGCCTAGCAAGTTTTCTGTGCATAAGAAGCTATTTTAATCTTACCTGTCCTCGATTCACTCACAAGTTACTGTAATAACATTATACCATTATGTCCATCTAGAGAAACTACACTTTCCAATGGTGAATTAATAATTAATTATACAAATCGGTTAATTTAGCTTCCGATATTACTTCATACAAACACAGAAACATTCTCTGTAGGCTATCTTTCATAGCTTTCGATTGTTGCTGTCCAAGGACCATTTATACACGAAGTCATTTGTTTTTTAATTCATTACACGGCCTTAGATGGCAGTTATTTTAATTTTAAAACTCATTTATCTCATTAAATATCAGTTCTATCAAAATTTTTCAAGGAATAAAACTTATCGGAAATTATTTTTAAAGAAACTTTTGTTATGTAACATTTTTCACAAAAATCAATAATAAGCGAGATATTTCGATTTATTTAATTCAGGCCCCCTTATAACCCCCCTTTTAAATAACGTATTTTGAATGCCATATAGCCTAAGTTTCAACGAACATAATTTATATTCCAATTTTCATCGAAATCCGTTCATCCATTATCGCGTGAAAAGGTAACAAACATACAGACAGACAGACATACAAACAAAAATTTCAAAAAAGCGATTTTCGGTTTCAGGGTGGTTAATTATATATGTTAGGAAAATCGAAAATTACCAGAAAAATTTCGGCTACAGATTTATTATTAGTATAGATATTGTTGCAATTTTTGTTCAAACGTCTCCCTGATGTTAGCTATGTTAATATTATATGAATTACTCATGTTAAATATTTCACCGTTACAAGTCATTTTTAAGGAAACATGCCGTGGAAAAGTTTTTGGTTTTATTCTATTGGAATTTAGAATATGTGTGATTGGTATCGTGAAAAACAGATTCCTATAATGTCATGCAAAAATCATTTGTTGGTGATATCTTAAAATACAAATCAAGTAGTTTTACTTCTCAAGTGAGTTCAGCAGTACAGTATATTTAAATTGATTACTTCACAAATTTAATGCAGTTCTACTAATCACTAAATTGTATAGTATGATTCTTCTTTTCATTTATATTATTATAGTTTTATTATTATTTTTCTTTTTATTTATTTTATTGTATTTGTATTTCTGGTGATGTGATGGCCTTAACTTCACCAGAATAAATAAATAAATAAATAAATAAATAAATAAATAAATAAATAAATAAATAAATAAATAAATAAATTTTCTACAATACTTTCCTTCTCTGAACACGTAAGTACGAATGGTTGTATCTCTATCTCGCCAAAAATACGTTAGAAAACTAATAGACATACTGCTCTCGTAAATTGGGCGAATGTTTTCAGTATGATTGTACTTCCTTCCAGACTGCCGCTGTCACTGTTCCCTCCCACTCCAGTACCGCGCTAGACTAGTCGGAACCGCATTCCTCTCAGCCCTAAACTCCTCAGAGGATGGCAGTAGATAACAGCCCTTATAAAACACTCGTGCCCAGTACTTGATTCTAATAATTCCAATAAAACATTTCTCGTTTCAAGTCTGTAAGCTCGCGAACAGCAAAGTATTGTATTTAGAGGTTAATGCAATGATGCGTCAAAAATGGTCAGGATTTTCCTCAGTCCACATCACTTCCTATCTCCAGATATTTCCATTAAGTGACCTGCCATAACTCACAGACCACGCAGCCAGTAATATTTTAAGATTCTTTGCCGATAGTGTCGCAGTAAAAATGTTGCTTTATTACATGGAGTATAAAGTTTGCGATAAGTTGACAAATGTCTTCGTGTTTTTCTGTGCATCAAACCTTACTTGAAAAGAGCAATGTCATTTCCCAACCCATCAATAAGCAAGCAAAGAGAAATGGGAAGTGAGTGGCGTGTTTTTCTTGCTTAATCCTGCAGTGAAGTTAGACGTAAAATTACGAGTTTCTTTTATGCTCCAGAATTATATAATGCCACAATTATAATGCAAGGCCGCTCATAGGAATTGTATGCCTCTTTCCTCGCCAAAATTTGAATTAATACTGAAATTATATAATTTAAATACAGTAATAAGGGGTCAAGCTAAGGGATAAATAATGCAGGGACATCATTTTATTTTTACTAACATTTCTAATATTCACCTGGCTATATCTTTGGATTAACGATTTAGAACCTGAAACACCGTTTGCTACCCCCTTCCACAACTAGAGCTCGATGATACTGGCTAAAATACAAACAAATCACTTTACTAGGTATAGGAGGGAAGAAAAGTAGTTCATCCATTTACGTAAACTAGGAAATATCACGATTTTGAGTTTGATAATTTTCATTAGGTTTTTCTTTAATCAAAATACAGTACAGTATTAACAATAAGTGTTTTTACTCACGAACTGAGCTGTCCATTCGGACGTATTCATTATGCAGTGTATATTATACTGTCTACAGCACATTACCCTACAATTTAGAGAATGAAGTTAAATTGAAAAATAATCATAATATGGATATTTAAACACATATCTTAAAATGGTGGCTTCAGTTATTTTTTGTGTATATTATCGCACTATACACTATTGTACCCAATTCCAATTACCAGTTTCGTCCTTCGTACTAGTAACTCATGTTTAAATAATTCTGTACCTCCTCTATAAAAGAGTACCTTACGTACTGTAAATTCAATCTTCACTTCTGCCCGATTCGAAAAGATAAAATTACTCAGAAATGCTATCTACTGTCCTTCCAAGTAGTTTTGTCGCAGGGTCGTAGAAAGGAGGGAAATCACGTGACAGATAATTAATTAACGAGGCCCTTTTATTTAAGTTATTTCAAACAGTCGTAAAATATTACGTAGACGCCCAATTCCTAACAGAAATTAATGTCTTTAGAAAAGAACGAAGACAGCCCAGCCACTAGGCTTTACAGAGGGGCGGGCAGAAGCGGGTGGGGGAAACCAGGATGCGACATAGGCAAACGGACGACAGTGCCTGTGCGAGAATATGATTCAATATTGAAAGCAAACATATTTATGGAACGTACTATACTTACTAACTCAGTACTGTTTGTGTTTACTAAGACCGTAAGGCGACTTCGACTGTATACGCTTGGTTCTGTGTGGAGAACGGTTGGAAGTTCACTAGTAGAGGTGGTGGGAGTGAAGTACATTCAAAAACTCAAGCACAATAAAAATTGAAGTAGAAATAAAATGATGTCCCTGTATTACTATGTCTGACAACTTGTTTGTTACTTGGGCAAGAGAAATACAAATATCGGGGTTGGCTGTCTCGGAAACCCAGCCGCACGTTTTATGCGTACATGCGTCTCTCGAGATGGGATGTTGAATGTATCCGTTCTGTATACGTCTGCTCCCGTTTATGCTGCATATGCTCGACCATTGTGATTTTTTACTCTTCACTCAATTTCACGTGTGAATTTTTCCAATTTAGCTTGTAGACTGCTGATTAATGCTCAATTGAGATTGTAGCCTGGTTCGTTACGAATCGTTTAACACCTATGCGAACGTTCTATCGCTTCGCAGTCTCAAGTTACACGCGACTCACCAATTCGTTCCCCTCTATCACGTGTCGCTAAATGACGTCACCGGCTTCAATTCAAGATCACATTGGACACACTGATCCTTCGTCTGTCGATCGCCGTTTACGACACAGAATATTTTTAAGTCGAAAGTGAAATGTCTTATTTTCCATCGCAGTGTCCCAGGGTATGCAACTAGTTTATTAAATAATCATGTAATTTAATTTGTCATCTAGTTTAATTAAGTATTTAAGTTCGCCTATGCTTATATTTTTTTTATGTTTCAATTTTGTCTTTAGTATATAATTTTCTTTTTTATTAATATTATATTATCATGTATTTCTTTTATCATCTGGTCGAGTGGAAGAAAAGCTCTCACAGCCTTAACTGTGCCAGAATAAATAAAAGATCATTATTATTATTATTATTATTATTATTATTATTATTATTATTATCATCATCATCATCATCATCAGCTTCTTGTCTATGCGGATGACGTGAATATGTTTGCAGAAAATCCACAAACGATTAGAGAAAACGGGGAAATTCTACTTGAAGCAAGTAAGGCGATAGGGTTGGAAGTAAATCCCGAAAAGACTAAGTATATGATTATGTCTCGTGACCACTATATTGTACGAAATGGAACTATAAAAATTGGAGATTTATCCTTCGAAGAGGTGAAAAAATTAAAAAATCTTGGAGCAACAGTAACAAATCTAAATGACACTCGGGAGGAAATTAAACGCAGAATAAATATGGGAAATGCCTGTTGTTATTCGGTTGAGAAGCTTTTGTCATTTAGTCTGCTGTTAAAAAAATGTGAAAGTTAGAATTTATAAAACAGTTATATTACAGGTTGTTCGTTATGGTTGTGAAACTTGGACTCTCACTTTGAGAGAGGAACATAGGTTAACGGTGTTTGAGAATAAGGTGCTTAGGAAAATATTTGGGGCTAAGAGGGATGAAGTTACAGGAGAATGGAGGAAGTTACACAACGCAGAACTGCACGCATTGTATTCTTCACCTGACATAATTAGGAACATTAAATCCAGACGTTTGAGATGGGCAGGGCATGTAGCACGTATGGGCGAATCCAGAAACGCATATAGAGTGTTAGTTGGGAGGCCGGAGGGAAAAAGAGCTTTAGGGAGGCCGAGACGTAGGTGGGAAGATAATATTAAAATGGATTTGAGGGAGGTGGGATATGATGATAGAGAATGGATTAATCTTGCTCGGGATAGGGACCGATGGCGGGCTTATGTGAGGGCGGCAATGAACCTCCGGGTTCCTTAAAAGCCAATAAGTAAGTATTATTATTATTATTATTATTATTAATATTATTATTATTATTATTATTATTATTATTATTATTATTATTATTATTATATCGTGTAATTTGGAAATTATAGACGCGAGCCCAAAAGTGGTCTGAAAATGTGTCGGTCGATGGCATCCTTTGGGCAGTACTGGACCGAATTTATAGACATAGCCTATTCACACCGTAAGCTGCCATTTTTAACAATAAGTAGGCTTCGTATTCCAACTACCTATAAACTAGAATGAAGTTGCCTGATTCGAAGTATAAGTGACGTCACAGCGCAGGTACAGGTACGTTCGTATACAAAATAGTTACGCATCCTTGGCAGTCTTCCTTTAGAAAGTCAAAACCTGGACGCAATCATAGTGAGTAGTGTTATCGATCACTGCTCCTACTAGTCGTATTATTTAAATAACTACATCTTTGTGGCTGATTGAAGGTTCTTTGCAGAGGTAAAATGCCTTAGATAAGACGCTCAAGCGTGTAATATTGCAGGACATGTGAACTAACGTTTTCATTGTCAATATAAACAACATTGCATATACTGTAATTTGTGTAAAATGAAGGTAAAAAACAGTGCACTGAAAGACATTGCAATACCAACAGGCACAGAAAGTGTGTTGAACCTAATGCAAAAGAACCAGTACCATCACAATCTGAAAATTATGAAGATATTAACTCTACGTTTAGCATGGATTTTGTAGCCTAGCATGATGTTCAGTACGAACATCCCAATTAATAAATTAAATAATATACATTTTAGGGAATTTCTAGAAAAGTACATAGAAAATTAGTGAGTTTTCAGTGATGTGCGACATGTAATATCCTAATGAAACACGAAAAAAAATATCAGACAATAGAAATATCTTCTACTACATCATGCACCAATATCGTCATGTGCTATTGAAAGAATTTCTTGCAATATAAAATAATTTAAAGTGATATGCGCATAGCAATGTTCAAGTGTTTACTAGTATAGCTTCAGAATGTCGGGAGTTGACTGTACTCCACCAACACGCAGCGACGACCTGTTTGTTTATATCCTTATCCATTGCATTACCTGTGTTCGGTGTACTATATACCCAATGTGTCTTTAACTTTAGTCTTTAGGTAGCTGGAATACGAAGCCTAATAATAAGTCTTACAATCAGTAAAAAGAGTAAGATGTAATTTTACAAATAAAAGCAGATATACTTCGTTAACACATCTTGATTACACAACTTTTAACACTGTATCACTTCGGAATATGTATGATAAGACTTTCTTGTGTTAAATTTCAACATACCTCGTTAACATGTTTCGACCGATTTATGGATCATCTTCAGAACTGGTCGTTGTTGGTCTTGGCGCCTCTTGTTTCTTGTATGAGTGCGTTCGTAGTGTAGAGTCAAAGAGTGTGTGTGTTTTGAAATTGATTTGTGTGTTGAGAATATCGTTGGGGTGTGTTTTCGTGTGTCTGTATATTTCATATTGTTCTAGTGTGTTGAGTTTCTGGCTTGTTGGTTGGATGTGCAGTATTTCCATGTCTGTGTTGATGTCTCTGTAGGTGTGGTTGGAATTTGTGATGTGTTCTGCATTTGTGGAGGTATTTTGTAATTTTCTTATGGCTGTGATGTGTTCTTTGTAACGTGTTTGAAATGATCTGCCTGTCTGTCCTATGTAGAATTACAACATCGCATACAGAACAAATAACACTCTACAAAAACATCTCAACACACAAACAACACAAACAAACAAATACAACCACACAGGCGTATACAAACTCAAATGTAACACCTGCAACAACTTCTAGACAGGACAGACAGGCAGATCATTTCAAACACGTTACAAAGAACACATCACAGCCATAAGAAAATTACAAAACACCTCCACATATGTAGAACACATCACAAATGCCAACCACACCTACAGAGACATCAACACAGACATGGAAATACTGCACATCCAACCAAAAAGCCAGAAACTCAACACACTAGAACAATATGAAATATACAGACACACGAAAACACACCCCAACGATATTCTCAACACACAACTCAATTTCAGAACACACACACTCTTTGACTCTACACTACGAACGCACCCTCACAGGAAACAAGAGGCGCCAAGACCAACAACGACCAGTTCTGAAGATGACCCATAAATAGGTCGAAACATGTAAACAAGGTACGTTAAAATTTAACACAAGAAAGTCTTATCATACATATTTCCATTTATTTAAAACAACAAATTATTGCGTTCAATGGCTGAATAAACTTGTACCCTTGTTCAGTCAACTGGTTGTCATAGTAAATATAAGTCTAATGAAATATGCCCCTGAAATCATTTTCCTTTCCCCTGAAACATGAATTAGAGTTTTGTTGGTTACATCCTTATTCCGGGGAGGGCTTCAATTACTACTTCAGTAATATGGGATTTGACAGAATTCTTATTTCGTGGAAGTTCTCCGAATATTGTGCGTCACTCCCTACAGCATATCTAAAAGTCGGGCGGTCCTGTATATTGTTATGAAACTCACGCACAAATGATGATGAGTGAATACCAAGAAAAAAGGATAAGATAAATTACGGGATTACAAAACTGCACTTAAAAAGCAGCACAAAATGAACACGAGCGACGAAGGTGCCATGGAAGCTGATGTGCGATGCAGATCTTACAGCAAAAAATATTTTTCAAATTGAAGAGTGATATATGCACATAGGCGGAGTTATGGGGAGGCATTGGGGGCACTGCCCCCCTCCAAATTTGTCTCAACTCTCTTTTTTTGTATTAACGTTAGAAAATATTGAATTCAAAATATCTATTTGCTTTTGTTTATGATTAAGTTTCTATGCTTAAATTGCTGAATTAATGTCTTCCAGATGATGTGTCTGGACTATAACACTTATTTCATATTTCTGAATGTATAAGAATTGCTATAATGGAAGCACTGTAATATTTCTTTTGTAACAGCCTGTACTCATGTGTTAGAAGTCTGCAGGTGTTCAGGCCGCTCTTGTAGAAATATGAATAACATGCTGCACAACAATGCAGAAAAAAAAAGTCATCCCGGTATAATGTGCAAACTTAAAGACGAGATTAAATAAAATAATTAGAGTTTACTTTCATATGATGTCTTCAGGAAGGTAACCTTCATATAAAAAGTTCTTTTAGCCCTGTTACGTAGTTTTATTGATGTATGCACGTGTTTCTGTACGAGAGAGAAAAAGAGGGAGATTGTTTTAAGTTCTGCCCTATTATGATTTGTAGTAGACCTACAGTTCGAGCCCTATACAACTCGGTCCGAAACACCGCGGATATAGATGTAAGAAACATGTCCCCGAAAATACCTTTATTACATGATCATATTCCGACAAACGGCACCACAGTTAAGCTATAACAGGGGAAGGAAGTAAATGATGTTCCCCATAACCCCTTTATATGGAGAGTCTATGATTTTCTTTTGCCCCCCCCTTCCAAACAAACAGTTCTCTCTCCGCCTATGTATATGTAAAAGGGCGTAAGTGCCAAATTCAGTATTTCTCAGGAGAAACGAAAAAAGCCACACAGCTCAAAGATAATTACTCCACTTGTCACTGAAATAACTGAAAACAAGATGCAGTTTCGGTAATTTCCTAGTACCCGGTACTCGTTACATAGGCCAGTTTTACACCAATCCTAAACATATTTAGTATAACTTGTTGCTTGTGGGCCATCCCAAACCCCGACCTGCACCGTAAGAGCGCCGGTCCTTATATACCCGTCAGTCAAGGCCTACTGACAAATAAAAGCAATTGACAATAGAATCTCAGTCATGACAACCTCATAAAATATCCTCTCAATTGAATAATCGATCTTGCTACCTACAACATAATTATATTACATTATTATATTATTATCCATTTCAGCGAGTACTGACGACCACTGCAAAATACGACAATTTGGTGCAGGGAGCAATCTCTTTTGGCACAAGGATGATTTATGTAACATGTTTCTAAATTAGTCTTTTATATACCGGTACATTCTTTAATAAATCACTGAAAAAGAAATGTGATTATAGGAAATGGAGTGAGTACGAAATTATTATTTTTTGGCGCCTCATTTTTACGTAAATAACGACAAATAAAAAGAGATTATTAGCAAGTACGTACACTGCGTTTGTCAAATGCGCATCACCATGCTTTCCAAAAGGCACTTTTCAGTGCTCGACGCCCCGACTTATATTTTATGATGTGTTCTTTCTTGCTTTAGGGGACCTTGGGGACTTGGCCCCCAAACCTTCGTGCAATTAATTTATAGTAATTAACCGGTCCATCACCTTTGTGTTGAAGGTACGAGTTACATTTTATAATATGTTCTTTCTTGTTTTAGGGGGCGGAACCCCTGTTGGGGACTTGGTCTGTATCTGTGTAACCGATCCGTCATCACAAAAATAGTATTATCACATCATACGTTACCATGACAACCACGTTAGGCCAAAATTGACATAAGTAGCGAGTACCGGGTACTAGGAAAATACTGCAGTTTCTTGCAAGAACATCACATCTGAATGTTAAAATTGAACCATAATATAAAAAAACTGTAAAAAAAAAATGGGATTTTTGCAGCTTAATGGCACTTGACCTGTTTGAATACAAAGAGCACCATAAGAGGGATGAAACTTTTCCTGCAAGTTCCTTATCACATTAATAGGATCTGAAATCATAACCTCAATTTCACAATGTCACTCTGACCCTCTTGCATATTTCACTCTTCAATTTAAAACAAAACTAATTTACCTTCTCGTTTCGAAGTGCGATCCTCGGACTTCAATCGGCCTGTGCAAAAGATGAGTTCGACATAACAAGCTAAGCTCATGCTGCCACTGTATATAATCCGCCATCCTAAACTTTCAAAGGTTTTAATTTCTCCCAACTTAGCAACTACTATCACACGAGCACGACACTCCACGCAACACACTCTTAAATGTCTGACCTGAAATCTCAGAGATCCCGCCGGCGGCTTGGCGTACGGGATACCCCGGAAGCTGTAGTACGCGATTCCGACGCTAGACGTCACTTTTTTCCCTCTCAGGCGGCCTTGATCCACCTCAACAGTCGCCGTTTCAGCCATCCGTAGCGGCGGCAGTATTCCTCCAGAGTGGATAGAGGAAGGCGACGTTCAGAGCGCAGCACGCTCTTATCTGTGACGTCATTACTTATCTGCGGTGAGCAGAGATAAGCGAAGTGTTTGTCATCGCTTACCCCTCGTTAGTCTGCTTCACGCAGTACACACGATGTGCCGAACTCGAGCGGTTAATTATGATTATTACTGCTGAATATTGACGCATATGAGATTTGCATTATTTTAAATTGTTAACTGCCTCCCAGTGGAGGTAGCCCAGAAGGACTCAGTATACTCTCCTACATGAATTTTACAATATTAAATGTTTACATAAATTTGTTGACAGAAAATTAAAATAAACATATATGAATTATAAAGTGAAGAAAGAGAAATTAAACAGAGTGAATATGATGACTCAGAATTTGGCAACAGCGTTTCAAAACTGAAGTTATGATGTCAGCAGTAAGTGTCTGTGGTAGTTCAAAAGTCTTCCTGAAGCTTTCAAAGAACTTGGGAATCACACCACGAGCTCCAATAAGAAGACCAATCACCTCAATGTCTTCAAGCTGGTATTTTGCTTTGAAGTAATCAACTGTTGGCAGATAAATGTTGATCTTTTCTTGATTGACATCCTCCGGCTGGCTACTCCCCGTTTCAGTCCTTATGGTAGGATCAATTATATAACTTTTCTTGGTAGTCAGGGAATACGCTATGATGTCAATACGTCTAGAGGGGCCATTAATAGCAAGGCAAAAAACTTCCTCTTCTACTGTCCAAGACAAGAAATGCAGCAAAGCGATTGTGCTGTGGCGTTTGCCGAGTTTAGTGTAACGGACTCCCCCCATCGTCCAAGCTAAATCAACTTTACGAGTAATAGCCTAAATAAATAGCGATGAGGTACAACTATCACCATATCATGTACCTAAGATTTTTCTTTGTACTTTCATTAAACTTATAAGTCCTGAGTGACGACAGAAAACACTTCAGGGGAGCGATATGCAGATATTAACAAAAGAGAAATGCCAAACCGGGGGAGCAGATGCGCATGTGCGTATGAGTTGCAAAATTAAAAAAAAAAAAAAAATCCCTGAGAATTCTGAGATATTTATGTTCTGGAAAATCCTCAAATACTGATGGTATTGCATTAGGAAGCAAACATTTTCTTGTTTCGCTAATGCTAAAATCAACTTCTTTGAATTGTCTGCTGCTTTGCTTGGCGACAAATGGCTAAACACCACTTCTTCTTTAGTCCACCATCTTGTGGAAAATAATTAAACAATGTAAGTCACATTCTTTACTGTGGTTCAATTTGCAGAACAATATACAACAGTAAACCATTCTAATCAAATATACTGCAGACTAACTTCTAATTTTAAAAATGTTTACATACATTAAAATATAACAGCATTTGCTATTACTGTACACTACAGCAGGCCTATTAGATATTTCTTTCGCCACTACAAGTTTATGCAAGAAAAAATCGCGCAATTGTACTTCTCATGCATTGTGACTGCAGTTTGCTATCAATTATTGTACGTTCGCTAGGAGAAAAACGCCCTACTTAACAATCTATAATTATTTTCACTAATAACAATTGTCATTCCTGTTAACCTGTTAATAATAATAATAATAATAATAATAATAATAATAATAATAATAATAATAATAATAATAAATAGGTAAAAAAAGGATAGGCTTCAGTGTTCATGTAAAATGTATTAAATTTCTTTCATTATTTCCGAAAATGTATGAATTGAACGACAGAAAGGATTACCCTTCTACAGTTTAGGGTTTTGTAGTAGAATTTCTTCGCATTCGCAACAAGAAAAATTTTTAAATTGAGTTTAGTATGACAATGATTCGATTTTGTCAATATGAAACCTGCTAATCTCACCTGTCCTCAGAGCATGTATTATCGAAAATACCCTCTCCACTGCAACATTGGTCCTGGAATTCCTAACAGAAATTGTACAAGAATAAGAATATTTTCGAAATATACATTTTCATTAAGACTTTTAGATATATCACACCACTTTTCCTCAAGATCAGTATCAGAATCCCATTTACTTTTCCTTGATTTCAAACACATTTATAACGTGACTGATGTCATCAAGGAATTTATCTTCTGGCACAACACTACATATGCACTTCAGACACACATGTATTTGCTTTCAGTTTAGAGCAGTTTTTAATGTAATCGAGGTGAAACATTCCACGCCTTTAAAGGAGTTGACTATTTTTCTAAATATTCAATAAAGATATCATAAAATTTGCGGCATTTTCTTCAGAGTGCATAATTTTCAGTGACTTCGTAATCGACTTCTTTCAACAATGATGGTAGTTTCAGGTGTGGAAATGTCGGTCTTTTCTGTTATAATTTGTGATAGGCAATCCAGTAGACGGAATTTTTATCTTCATCCAATGAATTAAAAAACGAGACAGTGTATTTTTGTAAGGACAACAGGACAGGCAGTCAAAAAGGGGCAATTTCGTTAATAACGTGACGTCTAGTCATCCTATTATAGGTCCTTTCCTTTCCCAGTTCCATTGCCGTAGATGCCACACAAAACCGGGACTTCAGACACCAACATTAGGCTCTGCTGTACTCTGTGCTTTATGCAGAAGGAAACTTCCCGCCGTTGAGTTTAAACGTTAGGGCGATTCCTGTCAATCAGTAACAAGAGGGGTTGGGGTGTGCTACTTTCTAAAGCAGGCATGTCAATTGACGCTCATAGGAGCAAGCGCGCGCTTTAGAGCTCAGGAGAGCCTGAGCGCTTTACAGCGGAAAGGAAAGAGACAGACGAAAGTATATACCGCTTGGTCGAGCTATATTCAGGGATGGCCAGCACTGATTCAATGGATAAAGGGAAGAGAACTTATTAAAACTGTATCCATGTTAATTTTTAGATTTGCTTGAGAAGTATAAGTGCATTATAAGAATGTAAGTTTTAATTTTAATGCTCATTTTTCACAAGTTTGAGTTTTTTATTCAAAAGAAATATTTTCTCAACTTCATTTTATAGAAAAGTGAAATTTTCAGATGTAGACGTAATTATTTAGTAGCCTTACAGAATGTTTTCGTAAATCTAATATACCGTAAATACGTATTACTGAAGATCCTATATTGAAATTTTTTAAAATATTCGCATGGAAATTGTTTGTAAGGAAATGAATTAACAAAGCAACTACTGTTACATCATAAGCAGAAGATACGTGCCCATGTGTTGTAAAAATGTCAGTTCTATAGCTTCAGCACATTTCGAGAAAATAATTTAATATTCTGATGATAGGAAGTTGCTCACCAGTATCACCTTAAAAGCATAATGCGATAAGAGTTTTGTTATGGAATATTAGTTACACTTAAAACAGATACAGTACCTAGGTAACTTTGCTTTGTACTGTAATATTGTTTTGATTAGTTTATTGATTACTTTTATAAGGCTAAAGGTACCACCAATATCAATTCCAACTTATCATGTCATACTCAATATATATATATATATATATATATATATATATATATTTTGGGATATCACTTTCTTTATGAATGATGTGTTTCATCCATTTAGTACAGTATAGTTGTACTACTATGGATTTTATGTGAATATTCCTTCTTAACTCTCCATTATGTTATTAAGATTTAAAACACAAGTGCAATATTAAGAAATCAGTGTTAGTACTTTTGTTTTACAGACAATATAGATAATATCAAACAGAAAGAAGCCATATAAAAATAACGACATAAAATTTCACGTTCCGTTTGAAGTTTGTGCACCACTGTTTTCTTAATCCAACAGGGTGCTTATTCATATACACGACCCTTCCTCTTTCCATACTTAGCGCTTGATGTCCGCGCACGACGTCGAGGTCAGAAAAATGCGCTTGCTTTGACATCACTGTCCTGTTTGACAGGATGTTCCTACGACACGTTAACGTTCTTTGGTATCCTGCCTAAGTTCAATTTTTAAACACTTAATTAAAAACTTTTCAGTCAATATGATGGATATTCTGATTGGTGTGCTCAGTAATGACTTTCAATTGAATAGGTAGTAGAGGACATTATGTACTCTGGTACCAAGGAAGTCTTGTGTCGTGTTTATATGTATTTCCAGAGCGAATATGACAACGGAAAACAATTTCCGTTAGTCATGGTTTGGTGGGGACACTTAAAGCGACGGGTGTGTCTGAAATTTCGGTACAAAGTTAGATGAAAGAACATGAGTAAAAGCCAAAAAACGCATTCGCAACTCTCCTGTTACAACATTGGACATATTTAATCAGACGAACAGTCCTTGCTTTAAACCCAGTTAAGACCACATTCTGTCTGAAGCTCGCAAAACACGAAAACTACTAATTAAAATTTCACGATCCTCATTGAAGAACGCAGCCTATGTACTGAAAACTATTGGATTCCAGTAGCCTACAGCAAAAACAAGGGCAACACGGAATATTTAATGGGACGTGGGGGCATTGTTAGCCGTAGCAACGAATTCTAAGAACAATGAGAAACTGAGGGAATTAGGAAGACCTAAGTAATAAGTAATATTTTTAGATGAAATTATTTTTAGTGTAGTTCTGTTTTTCGCGTTCATATATTTCTTTGGTTGAATTTGTTTTTGTCAACTTAGTTTTGAAACGCCCTCGAAGTGAAGGTGGTCAGACCGTTTGAAATTTCAAAGGGATACTTCTCTCTGTACTGTACGAAAAACATATAATAGCAAAGTAACCGTGGTTAGGCCCAAGGAAAATAGAATTACTTTCCTACTTAAGTTACGTATTGTTATATTTCACAAGCGCAAGAATTGTATCTAGAAGTACGTAATACGCGTAAATCTTTTTAAGTCCTGTAATCTCTTTCTTATCTGATGGAAGGCGCAATTCTGTAGTTAGAACTAAGAACTCTGACAAAAGATAAGTGGAACTGTCTGCACTTTGCACTATTACAAACGCAACGTTAACCGATCAGAAATTTATGTCGTCCTCGGTGGTCCGAATTTCGAGCCCGGCTAAGGACGATAGACTTTAAATGGTGATGACATCCTCCTGGACGGGTGTAAAGCTGGTTCATCAACGCAATGAACACTAGTCTAGCTGCAGTAAGGCCTGTGGGTGGTTCTACAGAAACACATTAAGAGAAAACAAATCCCCTTCTTCCTCCCCCACCCCGAACCCCTGAGTGCCATTGCAATACCATAAGGGCACATCGAAAAAATAAGAATAAATCCAAGAACTGTCTCTAAACTTGCGACTTCGTCTTCCTTGTTGTATACTCAAGATCACTATCTCTCAGCGACTTTCTGTTCAGTGATCTCAGGATTATCATGTGTGAACATAACAGGTGAGTTAGCGATCAGTAGAGATGGTAGATTTTACCAATAACGATAAATGGGAAATGTGCCCAAATGCTGTCAAAATAGATAATTTTATATTTAAAAGTACGTTAAGCATATTATAGTCCCGTCGCTCTAATTTCCGGCAGCCAATCGCGTTGCAGGTCGGCTACATTTAAACGTGTAAGTCTTGTGATTCGCTGATTCATTTCTTAAGGCTCGATAAATACTTAATATAATAGCCCGCATTTTAGCTCTTCCGTTGGCGTTCGCAGAAAGCACACGAAGATGTTATTTGCCGCTCAATTATTTGCTGAATTACATTGCGTTTGATTTATTATCATAAGAGCTACAACATGATAATGTTTAACGGTGTGGCAAATAGATTCCTCGTATGGTAGCTCGGCAGCGTAAGAACAAAAATGGCGAACGACACTACCTACCTAGACTTTATAGAGCCTTCATTTTCTAAAACGTAAACAAAGAGGCGGAGTCACGCCGGAAATAACAGCGTCGGGACTATAGTATAGTTTGCTAATCCGCCATAAAATGTGCAATTAAATACAAAATGTATGTGGTTCTGCGAAATTACATTTTATGAGACATTTTCGTGTTTTCGTTTCATGATGGAATTTGTGATCGACAAAGCAGACATTAGTGTATATAGTATTTGTGGACATGGAAAAGAGGTTTGACAGAGTGGATTGGAATAAACTGATGGGGATCCTAAAGAAAATATATCGATCATATGAGGAGACTAAGAGGAAGCAGAAAATAGGAAAGACTGGAGACCTGTCCTTGGGCAGAACACTATGCCATTTCCCTCCATCATTCCACCACAATGTCCTCATTTCATCTATCATCCGCAACAATAAAAATAGGCTGGGGTAAAGTTTTGAGGGTAGTCGGGATTTCTGATGCTGACATAGGAAAGGCTTGGGGCTCCAGGACCCTTAGACTCATCAGGCTACTCGTGAGCAGGATGGCCCACCTGTCAGCGTCAGCTGATCGGGAAGGGCTGTAGCCTCCTGGAGCTTATCTGGCTACTTGTCCGCGAAATGGGACCTTGCTCTATCAGGAACTGAGGCAGGATGGCTCACCTGTCAACGTCAGATTCACGACCACCTATCGAACTTGGACAATAATAGCACAATGGATCAAAGTGTACCTAGTGTTCAGACTGATCTTGGGTTCAGTCCTCATAAAGCCAAGCAAAATGATATTATTTCGCGTTTATCTGGAATCAAATACATCACCGTAATAGATGGAATTGACTAACCTTCATAAATGTTACACCAGGCAGTCCATTTCCAGGATGAATGTTGGCCACCGGTACGCTACAGATTAGACAGTATTGTCGGACCATCGGATCTATGCCCCTTCAGCGCTGTCGTCGTTCTTGGAAAAGTTAACGCCTCTACTCACTCCATTCCACCCGCTTTCCTCCCACCACGTCAAACACCAGGCCACGAACCTTGCCGAATAGGGATGTTGCCAAACTTCCGTCAAACAGTATCATGTCTCTTGAATATTGCTTATAATACTGTAAGGTTAATTATTACTTATTCATAATTTAATTTAAGTAGGTCTAATGACGCTGATTGACTTATGCAAAATGCTATTACTTGCTTAATATTTCTTTCGCCACTCCGTGCTACAGTATTCATGTTGAGTTGACAACACTGGACTGCAAGTGCAAATAAACTGTCCCGCAAGAAAGCTCAAAATTGTGAATAGTGGGGGAGAGAAAGAGAGAAATAGGAATACAGGGGGAGAAATGAATTGCCGAGGCTGAAAAGAAATTAAGGTTCAGTTCGCATATCTTACGGGGGCACAGATCCGATGGTCGGACTATACCTAGCATGTACCTACCAATCCGATGATGCGTTCGATTCCCACTTGCATTGATTATCTGGTTGTGGTCTCTTCGAGATTGTTTCCAACATACAATGACTGTAACGTAATCATATGGCGAATCCTTGGTCGTATCTCACCATCACCAACTTTATTGACGCTGAATAATCTAGTCTGCTGTCAAAAAATCTGAAAGTTAGAATTTATAAAACAGTTATATTACCGGTTGTTCTTTATGGTGTGAAACTTGGACTCTCACTTTGAGAGAGGAACAGAGGTTAAGGCTGTTTGAGAATAAGGTGCTTAGGAAAATATCCGAGTTTGAGAGAGATGAAGTTACAGGAGAATGGAGAAAGTTACACAATGCAGAACTGCACGCATTGTATTCTTCACCTGACATAATTAGGAACATTAAATCCAGACGTTTGAGATGGGCAGGGCATGTAGCACGTATGGGCGAATCCAGAAATCCATATAGAGTGTTAGTTGGGAGGCCAGAGGGGGAAAAAGACCTTTGGAGAGGCCGACACTTAGATGGGAGGATAATATTAAAATGGATTTGAGGGAGGTGGGATATGATGATAGAGACTGGATTGAACTTACTCAGGATAGGGACCGATGGCGGACTTATGTGAGGGCGGCAATGAACCTCCGGGTTCCTTAAAACCCAGTAAGTAAATAACCTAGTAGTGCATACAAAACTGCTAAGTAAGAGATTAAGAAGTAAATACTGTATTTTCATCAAACATTTCGCAGATCTGCCTAGTCTTCTATCGTCTCTCGAACAATAGTTCAGGATTTTACATGTAATCTGTATTCATTAATTCTTGTAGCAGTAGCAGCAGCATCAGCAGTAGTAGGTCTATTTTGTTTAACAATGCTTTCAACTGCAGTGTCGAAATTCACCAGACATTTTGATTGGAGCCCTGTATCATGGACAGTTCTTTTACAGGCTGTAAATCTACTATTGCAAGAAAAAACAGACTTACCTTATTTACTTTTTCCTCGTACACAGACTGAGAAACCAATTACAATAATTTACTCTTGGGGCTGGATCATATTCTCTAAATTTATGTCACTTGTGTCTTGTATGGATGTACATGAAGTTTCTTGGCTGCTCCCACTGCTGTCGATTTGGATACCCTGATTTCCGAGCCAGGGATTTTAAAGATTTCCACGGAGATCGTTCGAGTGTGGCACCTATTTCATCTAATTTCTGTTCAGTAAGAACACGACACCTCCAGAATTCCCTTCATTCAAAACAGAGCCTGTTTCTTCAATCATTTCCACCAGTCTACGGAATATGGTTCTGTTCAGTGGCACCAACCTACATGGATCCATGGGGTCAGAATCCATCCAATAAATTGTCGTCTTATTATCAGTATTATTTATGAGATTTATTTGTTGTAACTTATACCTCAAGTCTTTGAGCTACCCAATGTTTTACAAAAGTTGGCGTGAGCGTGAGTGAATGAGAGTGAGTGAGCGTGAGTGAGTGAGTGAGAGTGAGTGAGCGTGAGTGAGTGAGTGAGAGTGAGCGTGAGTGAGTGAATGAATGAGAAAGAGAGTGAGTGAGCGTGAGTGAGAGAGAGTGAATGAGAGAGTGAGTGAATGAGAAAGAGAGTGAGTGAGCGTGAGTGAGTGAATGAGAGTGAGTGAGTGAGTTAGTGAATGAGAGAGAGTGAGCGAGTGAGAGAGTGAGTGAGTGAGCGAGTGAATGAGAGAGAGAGTGAGCGAGTGAATGAGAGAGAGAGAGTGAGTGAGTGAATGAGAGAGAGTGAGCGAGTGAATGAGAGAGAGTGAGCGAGTGAATGAGAGAGAGTGAGCGAGTGAATGAGAGAGAGTGAGCGAGTGAATGAGAGTGAGTGAGTGAATGAGAGAGTGAGAGTGAGCGAGTGAATGAGAGTGTGAGCGAGTGAATGAGAGTGAGTGAGTGAATGTGAGAGAGTGTGAGTGAGTGAATGAGAGAGAGTGAGAGAGAGTGAGTGAGTGAATGAGAGAGAGTGTGAGTGAGTGAAAGAGTGAGAGAGAGTGAGCGAGTGAATGAGAGAGAGTGTGAGTGAGTGAATGAGAGTGAGCGAGTGAATGAGAGTGAGCGAGTGAATGAGAGAGAGTGAGCGAGTGAATGAGAGAGAGTGAGCGAGTGAATGAGAGAGAGTGTGAGTGAATGAATGAGAGAGAGTGAGAGTGAGCGAGTGAATGAGAGAGAGTGTGAGTGAGTGAATGAGAGAGAGTGAGTGAGTGAATGAGAGAGAGAGTGAGCGAGTGAATTAGAGTGTGAGTGAGCGAGTGAATTAGAGTGTGAGTGAGTGAATGAGAGAGAGTGAGAGAGAGTGAGTGAGAGAGAGTGAGCGAGTGAAAGAGAGAAAGTGAGCGAGTGAATGAGAGAGAGTGTGAGTGAGTGAATGAGTGAGTGAGAGTGAGCGAGTGAATGAGTGTGAGTGAGAGAGAGTGAGCGAGTGAATGAGAGAGTGAGCGAGTGAATGAGTGAATGAGAGTGAGTGAGAGAGAGTGAGCGAGTGAATGAGAGAGTGAGCGAGTGAATGAGAGAGTGTGAGTGAGTGAATGAGAGTGAGTGAGAGAGAGTGAGCGAGTGAATGAGAGAGAGAGTGAGCGAGTGAATGAGAGAGAGTGTGAGTGAGTGAATGAGAGAGAGTGTGAGTGAGTGAATGAGTGAGTGAGAGAGAGTGAGCGAGTGAATGAGAGAGTGAGCGAGTGAATGAGAGAGAGTGTGAGTGAGTGAATGAGAGTGAGTGAGAGAGAGTGAGCGAGTGAATGAGAGAGTGTGAGTGAATGAATGAGAGAGTGAGCGAGTGAGTGAGAGTGAGTGAGAGAGAGTGAGTGAGCGTGAGTGAATGAGAGAGAGTGTGAGTGAATGAATGAGAGAGAGTGAGCGAGTGAATGAGAGAGTGTGAGTGAATGAATGAGAGAGTGAGCGAGTGAATGAGAGTGAGTGAGTGAAAGTGAGTGAGAGAGAGTGAGTGAGAGTGAATGAATGAGAGAGAGTGTGAGTGAATGAATGAGAGAGTGAATGAGAGTGAGTGAGAGAGAGTGAGCGAGTGAATGAGAGAGAGTGTGAGTGAATGAATGAGAGTGAGCGAGTGAGAGAGAGTGAGTGAGTGAGAGTGAGTGAGCGTGAGTGAGAGTGAGTGAATGAGAGTGTGAGAGAGTGAGTAAGTGAGAGAGAGAGTGAGTGAGTGTGTGTGTGTTTTTTCACTCTTCAATGACATTAATGTCACAGGAAGTTTTCCTTTACCATTTTTGCATTATTTCTTCGTACTTAATCGGAAATTGTCTTTTTATTTGTAGAAAAAACTGCAACATCACAGAAAATCCAGTAGCATTTGCATCCCTTCTGTGCAGCAGTGAGGGGAAAAGATGAAAGCAAGCCTTGTCTGCTGTACACTCCCTTAGGCTCAGGGTGAAGCACATGGCTACATTTCAGTATCAGCATCGCCAAACACTCATTACGGTACTTCAAGTGATTTATTAATAAGCAAAGTGATAAAATACTCTTAAACCATAAGCATGACAGAAATATTATGCAAAATATTTGTTGGAAACGACAAATCTAATGTTTAAAAGATAATGGGATCAAGAACTATATGCAAAATAAATATTTATGAGAGATCTAAGAACAAAGGAACAAAATGGTAGAGAACCTTTCCCTTGATACTATGATAAAGTTTCGTCCCTTGAAAGAACTGTCATTGAACTGTGTATGCATATATAATATATACAGTTTGTCTGAGGAGGAATGTAATGTACCGGTACTTTGAGTTAGCCTACATCGATTTAACCTGATATACCCATGTCTGAAGTCTATCAGTTGGGGAGAAATACTGGAAAGTCTTGCGGTTCTGTGTACTATACCTGACATGTTACACCAGAACTTTTGCACACAGCAGCATCTGACCAACGCAACACACACAACTGAATACACATTCACCTAACATTTAATCTGTGTATTCGCATAGTGAATATGCAGACATGTTTTTTGTTTATGGATTTTGTGATGGCAATGCATTGGCTGCTGTTGAGGAATACAGACGACATTTTCCCAATTGAAGTGTTCCGTCTAGCTGTGTGTTTTCCCGAGTTTACCAGATGTTGTCTGAAACTGGCAAGCTACCAAATGTCAGAAAGAGAACTGATACCGCTACTTGATATGAATTTACAATTCATGGAAATTTTCTTATCGAGTTTGTACTTAATTATGAAATAAACTTATTGAAGCAACACAAGAAGCAGCATTTTCAATAATATATCATATCACAATGTTCTAAAACGTAGAAATACGTCTATAATGCATTTCTTCATTTAAAAGTTTGCCCACCAATAATTTCCCAACCGTTACATTTCAGACATAGGATATCGGGTTAAATTGATATCAATTAATCCAAACTACATTATACTGAAGTATTTTACATTCTTCCTAGGACACTCTGTATATATAATGTTGCAAAACTATCTGTGTAAATATTTATGGGAAGTGGAGAATGTCAATGCAAACAGTTCATGTTAATGAGTGTATGTCCACTGACACCACCTTCCAGTGCCAGGGGTGTTTAAAGGGATGTAATACACAAAAACAGAAACAACAAGGAACGGAAGTGACTGTGACCAAGTTTATTCACAAAAGATGTTACTCAAAGTTCCGATCATAAACAACACTGCTTGCATGATTCCCATACATGTGCAAAGATTTCCGGCATGTCACAAATAGTTCCAGCAGCGACAGTGATGGCTCATACATGAGGTTCTTCATGTGCTTCCAGAAGAAGAAATCGATACATAAGTCGGGTGATCTTGGTGGCCAAGCATATTATGTACTTTCAGTCATCATGTTACAAGGTCGACTCAATTTTGGCACATATTCTAAGACACACTCTGCATCACTCACGTCATCAAGTATTGTTGCTTCCAAGGACGTCAGTGCCACCTTCCATTTTGAATTATTGCTGTAGATATGAAACTGGCAGGATGTAGCTGAAAGAGTGCAATATTCCCACAGTGCAGTCAAATCTCGTTTTCAGTTACATTTGCAAGGAAGAGGAGTAGTTTCTGGAGAAATGCTCACTTGTTACGGAAGGTATAGGTTAGGCTATGTGAAGGGGAAAAATTAAAAATTAGTAGAAAGGAGACACAGCGCATACGGCTTAACTTGGACTGTGAAATATTTCACTTTATTTTGGTCCATAATGTTTATTTCATACACAACTACCAATGGGATCTTGTGAATTGAAAACAGAGGTCTTAATGACTGAGCGTGCATTTCCTATGATACAAGTCTGGTTTCCAAATTGTCAATAAGTAGTAGTTTAGTTAACAGTAACAATAATAATGAATGGCAGGAGCGTATGAACAGTCAGACAGCAGCCGTGAACAGGTGACGTCACAAGCAGGTATATTTGTACAGCCAGCACTTGTTCCAGTCAGGCATTACATACTATTAGAAGGCTGTGGTAGGATTTCAGCTGCTCGAATCGAACATATCACACTAAATAAACTAGGGAGGACTGAATAAGCATTCCATATTTTCTAAGACGTCTGTAAACCAACAATTAAAGGCACAGCTGCTAAAAGAGAGGTAAATTGTATGCAGAAGTCATTTGATATCTAATATGGCAGTCGGGCAAGTCCCCAATCATCGAACTGCGTCCGTTAGGCTGTAGCTACTCTGAATTCACACTTATGCCTTCAACTATTGGATTACTCTTACTTCAGCTTTACTACAAAAAAAAATTCGAACAGAAAATAAAAGTTATTTAGTTCACTCCAGCTTACAAAAAAAGAGAAATGCAACAGGAATGCAAACTACCACGGCCTCCTGCTAGTTCTAGTGAGAACTATTTTGTAACACACCTACTGACACTGCAGTATGTACAACGCTTGAAAAAAATATATATAATATAGAAAGCATGTTGTTGCATCTTTTACTTAGTCCAATCGAAGAAGCTTTGTCCATCCTTGCCGGACGACAGCTAACATGTTTCCTCCTGCTGAAGACACTAAATAAAAATACAATGGATGAATGTACAATACAGACTATAGGTGGAGGCTAGTGAATTTGTACTAAATCGCCCCCACGAGTGGGAAGAAGGTTCGCAGCAGCAGCTCTCCAAGGCCAGTTTTTTCACCATTAACTTCAATTACTGAAAATACACCAACCAGTCTACACGTGGGCGAAAGAAAGCACAGCAAAACCCTGCTAGTGAGCGACTCAGTCCTCAAGAAATATTCTCTTGACATCTTTTTGCTCACAAAGAATTTAGTAGCGAATTATAGCTGAAATTATATTGAATGCCTCAATAGATGTAACAATAAACTAACATCTTTTGGCACGGGAGCTAATCAAGCTTACTTGTCACTATTATTTTGAAAATAACAAAAATAAAGGCAGCCACATTCATTCTTTCCGTCCATATTTGTTGCTCGGATACACACAATAGAGGCTCGACTGTCTTGACACCACCTACCCTGTGATAGAATTGAAAATACCGTATTTACTCGCGTAATTCACACCATCACATATTTCACGCACCCAAATTATTTACTATATAATTTAATAAATTAATTTCCTCGTATATTTCACGCATTTAATATTCGTGAAATACTGTAACAAGTACATACTGAAACATGAAGTAATGAGGTGTGTTATGTCGAGGAGCCCTGAATGTGCGGTATCTTAAATGCCGTAACAAGAGAGTGCATAGCGGTATTTGGGATCGGACAGCTACCTGTTACAGGCCCACCCTTCTCGTCTATGAAAGTCTTTCAAAAATACCGGTATAGGGTATTGACCTCCCCCTACCATTTGAATGGGGGTGGTTTGAAAGCTTTGTGTTGGATCGCATCAGTTGAGTTTGAGACTCGAAAAGGGAAACCTGTCAAAAGCCGTCTGTTAAAAGTTTTAACAATGAATGGTAAATCCCGATATTCGAGTCATACTGCGTCCTTCAAATTAAAAGTTATTGCGTATGCAGAAACACATGGCAACAGAGCAGCTGGGCGTGAATTCACAGTTCCAGAATTTAATATTCGCTACTGGAGGAAACAAAAACAAGCTCTTCAAGAAACAAATGCATCAAGGAAAGCATTTCGAGGGCCAAAAAGTGGAAAATTCCCTGATCTTGAAGACAAGTTACTAGGATATGTAAGGGAACTGCGTAGTTTTGTCATTTTTACCCTTAAAAATACCAGCTTGTGAAATTCCTCGCTTAATTCACGCATCCTTAATTTATAGATCGAAATTGTGGGAAAAAAGTGCGTGAAATATTCGAGTAAATACGGTATAAGCCGACAAGACTAATACAGAAGGTTCCTAAATGATGCCTGTGTACGTAACCTGACAGAAGGAGCCACTGGTACTGCTTAGAAGTGGAGGACATTGCATCGAGAAAAAGAACTCATTGACACGACAGAACTTTTCAAGAAATTATAGTGCAGGTAACGGTGAACAGACTGGCTGATGTGTTTGGTAAATTACAGTGGTAATGGTTTTAAAACATGGCTCTCGATTTCTGTCATCTCACTTAATTTCAGTCTTATGTAGGCCGGCAATCAAGGTTCTTCTTACAACCGATGTGAGACCCATTGGTGCAGACGCCCTCTCCACCGTGGGAGCAGGACAACGCCCAGATGCGAGCCTAGTGTGGTGCAGCTACGCGAGCTAGCTCTGCATTGCACTTACCACATCTGAGTGCCCCCACAAGTTTCGGCAGTGTGTTCACTCAAAGGCAGAAACTAACAGCTGCGCTCCATTAAGTTCATGCTCCGGTATTACAATGGATTGTTCTGTTCTCTGCCAAGTTACTACGAGTATGTGAGACATAATATTATGTTACAACAGACGGGGATCGCAAGGCAACCCTCAGCCATGCCAAAATCTGAAGCATTTCATACAAAAACAAACACTAAAACATATACGTGACAATCACACACTGATGAAACACACCAAAAATACAATAATTAGCATAATATACACGCACCCACACACACATTCGTCTAGTTCCTGAAACCATGACACTGGTGATAAAACACTGTTACTACATTAAAAGTATGAAATTTACATCATACGTTAAAATAACCAAATGTATCAACATGATTCGACATTCTCTTTATAAAACATCGTATATCCACTTAAAGCCGAAGAGTAATGAATGTATAAAACGCACATCTTAAACAGAGTCCAAGTCATAAAGAAACCTTGTCACATGTCGAGTTACAAACTAGGCCCCCACGACTACGAGGCCACTTACATGGGTCATTCCATGTGGGAAGCAGAGAATAACGACCATACTATGAGCTGCGAAAATTGAATCTTGGTTACAGAGAAACATACGAGATTATGTCGAACTAGCCACTGTAAAGAAAAAACCAGTTTCTTTACAATAAGAGACTGTGAACAAATGAGCATTTAATATGCGGCTGGTCTTTTGTCATATTCAATGTTCTAAGATCCGTGATGATCTCCGTATTGAATTTCTTGTCCAGCCACATCAACAGCAAGCTGAGTTTATGCTAGAGATATAAATCTGAAATTTTGTGAATAATGCTTTGTATAACTTTCATGTTATATGACAAAAATTTAGAACTGTAAAGCCACCAATGTACACTAATAAACATCTGAGCTATCAGACCCACAAGTATGGAATGATCCACATGTCAAGTGTAATAGAATGAGTGAGAGTTGCTACCTAGGAGCAACTCTGCCTTGACGTAGTTTCCCTGCACAGTCGCCCAGTTTGTAACTTGAAACAAGCTCTGCTGCAACATACAGTACAGAATAAATGAAATTTCTAATCACAGAGCTCGTGAATCCTGAAATGCTTCAAATTTTGTTCTACAGCAGAACAACGTGTGGACAATCGAGGGTGTTTGGAAACTTAGGGGTAGATAGATAGATAGTGGTACTCTTAGTTTTCTTTATCATTAAAATAAATATCTGGCAAGGCTATTCACTTTTAAAACTAGCTTCATATAATATACAGTATATATATATCTTCATATAACCTGTACTTAGCTTATATATAATATCTTAAAACAAACAGCCTTAGTGGCATCGGCTGTTGCAACCGAAGGGACACGAAAGAAACTCCCGAAGAAGACGATGCGGATATGTAGCTCGAAAAGTAAAGTACGGTACAGAATTTCAATACAGACAGAGACCACACTACAGTTGAAGCTTTGTTTTCTACCCTGACTTGGTTACGTCATTTATGTTTTTCTTTTGGCAATTCACTTTATTTTTGCAGCAGCAATAATACAAAGAGTCTTAATACATGAATACATTCATGCGATCACAATGGCTGCTTTCATTTCGAATACATTTACGCCTAGGAGAGGAAAATATGTATCCCAGACCTGCAAGTGAATCAGAGAAGAAGTGTTGTCGTTCTCTCAATTTCTCGTTCGATCTCTCGATGTTTTCACTCTGTCATGCAATGTATATAATTCGTTACCACATGGCAGAAGAGTTACAATTAAAATCTGAGGTGTACACAATCCGCCAGATGTAAGAAAACACCCAAATTCTTAATAACAAGTTGCACTTATGTTGCAGACAGTACGCTGTACCAGGTCGCTATTAAATCTTTAGAAATATGAAATCCTGTCACGGGTCAAAACAAGGAAAAATGTATACTTGTTATATGCTAAATCATCTCTCTTATTGACAGAAAACAATTTCAAAAATTCTCTCGTTTGAAATGGCTTTCCATTAGTTTTGATCATCTATGACACAATGCGATAGAGATACCGAGTCTCATAATATCACTTACAAAACAATATCAACAGAGGAATTTCAACTGCTATCCTGACAACACACAGAAGTATGTGATAAGAACGCGCAGTCCTAAAGTAACGACCACTTCAATATTGTCACTTGTTTCTGTTCCTGCATTCCTCCCAAGAGACACGTCGCAGCAGCGGTGACTAGAGGTACCAACTCACACACGTCAATAACAAACTTCTCTCGGTTTTGAGAATAAACTATTTTAACCCTAGCCTGGTATGAAAAATATGAACTGCTGCCCTCTAGCTAAACGTGTGAATGGAACACTACGACCCCCTAGCTGAGCGAAACCTAACAGACTGGATCGGTACCGACTCAGAGCCTGTCTGTCAAGATCAGTTCAGCGTCATCATCATCATCATCATCCACTTCCATCGGTTAGGTCTTAATTTAGTTCCGTACGTCTCTCTACCCATACAATGCTAGATGTTACTCGTCTTCAGCTGCTTCGATACATTACAATAAGACAGGAGCAGCTACAACATCATAAATTTTAACAAGGTTTCTTACTTATTGTCCCTCGTGCAGACCAGGCCAGGGTGGAGGTCAGGTCAGACTACTGACAGGGTCCTCACTAGAGGAGCAGCCACTTGACGGAGAACAGCATGGCCACCGAGAGCACGATGGTGAGGTGGGGCGCTATCAGCGGCACGGACGGGTTGCTCGTCACCCGCACGTCGCTCTCCTTGAGGAACACAGAGTCGATGACGTGGATGATCCCGTTGGTGCACTCCACGTCCGGCCGGAACACGTGGATCCACTCGCCCTGCCACTCCACGAAGTAGCCTGCAGCAAGAGCTTCACACTTAGAGTATTGCTACAGCATATGAGTAACTGTCTTTCGTTTGATTTAATACAGAAGACAAGTTCGTCAAAATGGTCTAACCCTCACTTATTAAAGGAAGGAAAAAAATTGAGTTTTGAAAACCTCTACACCAGGCGTTTTCAACCTGGTGCTCTCTTACTGACATTTGGTGCTCTCGTCATGCAAGTAGAAAAGTGCTCGCGAGCACGGAAGCTCCTGAGGTCCTTTTTCAATTCAAATTTTGTTGTACAAACAAAATCTTAATGAGATAATAGTTCCGTCCTTAACTTATCCTTGATGTACTTGCAGGAACAAATCGAGTTCTTATCCATCCATTACCATATCTTACAGACCTGATAGGGCTTCTCGTATTTCATGGCATTATATTGTTTCAATTCAGTGTGGACTTAAAAGAGAAATAAAGGTTATTCAAGAGAATAATATGGCTGCACGTGAGGAACTTGAATTGATAGATCTCCAGTCTTTTCAGCTCTAAAATATTTGTTTTAAAAGGAGAAATCATAATCTTTGAGGAGCAGAAGATACAAAAAGGCTCCAAATACTGCTGAGTGTTTGTCTCAAATGTCTGGCTATATTCGAGACAATCTGCCTGGGCGAAAAAAACTCTCTTACTTATGAAATACCTCAAGAACAAAGCACGATCACAATTAACTAAAGTCCCGTCGCTCTTATTTCCTGCAGCCAATCACGTTGCAGGTCGGCTACATTTAAAGGTGTGCGTCTTGTGATTCGCTGATGAAGATAAAGAAGGCTCGATAAATACTTAATATAATCGCCCGCCATTTTGGCTCTTTCGTTAGCGTTTGCAGAAAGCACACGAGGACATTATTTGCCGCTCAATTATTTGCTCAATTACATTGCGTTTGATTTATTATTATAGGAGGTACGACATGATAATGTTTAACGGCGTGGCAAATAGATCCCTCGTCTGGTAGCTCGGCAACGAAAGAACAAAAATGGCGAACGATACTACCTACCTAGACTTTATAGAGCCTTCACTTTCTATGATGTAAGCAAAGAGGAGGAGTCACGCCAGGAATAACAGCGTCGCGACTATAATTCACATCTGCAGGACTGTTTATGTGTAGCTACAAGCGACTTCTTGGACTGGACATCACTGAAATTCTGAGTAACATTCAATTCCAAGGATATCAAATCTGTATTTATCTGTTTATTTATTTTATTTATGATTCATATAGGCCTATTGATCCTATTCCATTTCATGGTGCTCACCCACTTAGTGGGCAGTGCTCACAGTCTTAAAAAAGGTTGAGAACCCCTGCCCTACACTACAGGTAGAAGAAGCAGAAAATTCTTTAAGTCCTGAGCAATAAACACAAGAACATTGATGGGATATATTTAACCTCCAAGATGCTTCCTATTGTTAGACCACTCATAAATAGTTGGTATCCCAAGACAGCACTGACAAGGAACTTTTCCATTTGAGGGATAGACCACTTTTACGCACATGTCTTTAATTCTATATCCATGAATCAGAGCACGACCAACCCACACTCTATTACAGAACTGAGCTTAATGTATTATCATAACTATAAAATGTAAAATCACAATCTATACTATAATTCAGTAAATTTAAGATGCTTGCAGAAAAGCATGATGTACGAAAACACAACAGAGTAGCCTATGATACATTACATTCCTTCTCGTCATCATCCAATTAATAGTGGTACAATAGCATCAAGGCTTTAGTTAGTAAAATCTGTCAGCTCTTAGTTTGGGTCCTAATGTAAACATTAACCTTTAAATCCAGGAAAACAAAGTAATGTCTGGTGTGTACAGGTCTGGTTTTTGGCGCATGGATATAATTTGCTTCTTTCATTGGGACTTTTTTATAGTGATAAAATTATTATGATGATTGTTGATCATGCCAAAATGATGTCATATGTTATGAAATAATCATTTATCTCGTTTCCAATGTATTATTAATTGATAGGTAAACTTGCAATAATTATACTAAATGTATTTATAGTATGATTGCTAAATTAAATTACCATGGTCTCATGATTTTATTTTATTTTATCGCTTTTATTTCTTCTTTAATAAATTTGTGGGCACCATCTCAGTACATAACATTCTTATAGCTGAAATAAGCAAGGAAATATAAAGAGATGTTCTAGATTCATTTAAGTGAACGTATAAATTTCAACACCATTAAGGAGATTTTGGTTTCTGAGGCCTGTTCCGAGATTTGATTTCTCCTGAATTACTTAAGATTCCATTTTCCAGATGATAGAAACTATAATTACTTGCAAAACGCTGTAGAAACTAAAACCTCCTCATTCCTTGCGATACTTTTATTTCCACATTATCTTCTTCTTCTTCTTCGTCATCTACATAAACTCGTGACCCTGGCTGTGGGGTCGAATATGAGATAGCATCCGCCATCTGTCACAGTCCTTCCAGCTGTTCTCTTCCATTACTTCTTGCCATGGTTTCCCTCTTTATTTGATCTTCCCATCTTGGTCTACATCTTGCAAGAGGTCGTTCGTCTTTTACTTTCAATTTTAGTGTCTTACTTGGTAGTCTCCCTTCACCCATCCTCATAACATGTCCAAACCATTTAATTCAGTTTTCCTCCAATGTATCCTGCAATTTTGCAATTCCCAAAATATTTCTTATATATATATATATATATATTCATTTTTAACTCTCTCTCTCTTCGTATTTTCTGTATTAAACTCCTAAGGAATTTCATGTCTGTCGCCTGCATTCCGAATTCTGACCAGTGTAAAAATTCCATTTTAAGTTTTCTCGAAAACACAGTTTTTTCCACATCACACCAGTTTCTGGCATGCCTGTCGGAAATGATTCTGATTATATTCTGCATACTGATAAGAATTAGACACGTCCATTACATAATATTGTTATTTAATCTTATTTATTATTTAAATTGAACAGTTCTGGTGATGTCCCAGTGCTTATCCCTACATTTCTTACGCACTATGCTTCTTTTAACGAGTATAAATGTGTGGCACATACATGACTTAGAGATAATCAGTTTCAATGCTAAGAGAAGACAATTTACTCGGGGCTTGTGCTGTTCTTACGTGAACTCATAAACAAAAACGATTGAGAATGTGTTTATCCTAGCAACCAGGTTTATTCATCAAACAAAAGCACAATAAAATATCCAGTATTACATCAATTTGTGCTTTTAAATTATTTACTAACTTAACACATTTGGACAAAGGAGACTGTCCAAAGAA
The DNA here is from genome assembly GCF_040183065.1 of Periplaneta americana. Classification (NCBI taxonomy): domain Eukaryota; kingdom Metazoa; phylum Arthropoda; class Insecta; order Blattodea; family Blattidae; genus Periplaneta; species Periplaneta americana. Next base: position 215,185,755 of record NC_091118.1, on the reverse strand, counting down.
TTGCCCAATAGAAAATAATACTATCCAAAAGAAGAAAAAAAAAAAAAGATTCAGACAAGAATGGATGGAATGACAGATTTTGTGCCTGAAAAGCTTGAAATATGTTTAAAAAACCTGCAGGATTAAATTGCAGTAGCAAATACCACTTCGTTAGGTCGCACATTCGTTCTCATAACACATGTTGGAACATTTTAATATTCTAATCTGGGAAAAAAAAAGCATAAAAACAATACGGCATCTGATTAATGAATGGTACTGTAACATCTAACACAGATTTTTCTCCCAGCAAAAAATGACATATGCAGCTAATTAAATACTGCAAATACTTCCTGCAGCACAAATGATACTGAAATGTATGTGAACCAATGTGCTGAATGTAGTCAGTTCAGGCAGACAAATTACAAAACCTGCTTCGAAGTGATGTACTTCTCAAACTGGGAAATATCTGCGTGATTATTCGGAATATCACCCGTATTCAATTTGAATGCACTGGACAGCTTTTCAGATACTCGAGGATTTGTATGTCTCATTGTGAATGTAATGCATTTGGCTCATCCTGTGTAACTCTGTCTGAATGTATCAAATATGAATGAGGTCTCGCCCACCTCATTATATTTTTTGCTCGACTAGTATGACTAGTCAGTTTGTTTTTATACGATTAAGTACGAGAAAAATTCGTACCGGCACCGGGAATCGAACCCAGGACCTCTCAGCTGTGCGCGCTGAGTGCTCTCTAACCAACTGAGCTATGCCGGGACCCGATTCACGACGCCGGCCGAACTCCTCTCGTAGTATCGTGTTACGGCCTTACTGCCTGCACTTGAGACGATACACGTCATATATATACAGGAGCGCATATTACATGACTTTATGGCCATATTTTTCTCGTACTTAATGGTATAAAAACAAACTGACTAGTCATACTAGTCGAGCAAAATATAATGAGGTGGGCGAGACCTCATTCATATTTGATACATAAATGATGTTAACAGTTTAAAGAAACTGTTGTTGAATATGGCCATAAAGTCATGTAATATGCGCTCCTGTACACATATGACGTGTATCGTCTCAAGTGCAGGCAGTAAGGCCGTAACACGATACTACGAGAGGAGTTCGGCCGGCGTCGTGAATCGGGTCCCGGCATAGCTCAGTTGGTTAGAGAGCACTCAGCGCGCACAGCTGAGAGGTCCTGGGTTCGATTCCCGGTGCCGGTACGAATTTTTCTCGTACTTAATGGTATCTGTCTGAATGGTTATTCTAATGTTTTCAGAAGAGATCTTACTGATTAACCACATGAAAGCAGCGATGCCCCAGTATCAGGAGATCAATGTCCACAGATGAATAATTTTTATGATTAAAAATGTGACAGTAATTTCTTAAAAATTTCCTAATTTTTTTATCATGTAGTAATGTTATACACTCATACACAATCTTAATTAATTAATTAATTAATAATAATAATAATTTATTATTATTATTTTACCCTTTGTAATAAGCCCTACTGTCATAACTCAGTTTTATACAAAACCCAGTCATCTGTGGTCCTGTAGAAAAGAGAATAATAGAATTCCAAGTAATATCTCCCTCTAGTGTAGCCTATTTTTTTTTTTTGAATAATTAAAAACAAAATTCCCATTTTCGTTGTAGTGGAAACTAACATTCTTCACACAAACAGCCAATTTTCGCGAAAATTGGCGACAAATTTAATATCATAAATCAGTCAAATCTGCATATACTTCTTGCTGCATTTCTGTCACATTTTGCATTTATCGCCAATAAGGAAAAAACTCATCACTGTCTATGATGAACCAACAGTTTAGTTTACAAAATTATTTTCTCAAACAACAATAGGGTAAACTAGGGTCTGTTGGAAACTCTGTACTTTAACGTGTTACCACGCTACTTGTGGGCAACACATTCTGCTAGAAGTCAATGACGGAAGTAGCCCCACTCGTGGCTACTTCCGTCATTGACTTCTAGCTGAATGTGGTGCCCACAAGTGGCGTGGTAACACATTAAAGTACGGAGTATCCAACATGCCCGACTGTCCAACCGACCCTAGTTTACCCTATACAATATTGTAATTTTTTCAGTTAAGAGTTAAGTTTTGAGTTAAAAATCTTATAAATAATTATAGTGTTTGAATTGAAATCTGGATTAAATTACTGAGTTGTATTTAAGTTACTGAAATAAAGCAGTAAACACCTATGTGACAAAACTGGTCATTTCCAAATTCACTATGTCCAGTGTGTCCAAATAAATCTGCCTCACAATTGGTTAATAACAATAACTGTCCACTCCTTACATCACACAACAGTCTCAAGCAAGCAGCAAGGGCAAGTGCGAATCTCTGCGTGGCGATGCATTTGCTGTGGACAACGAGACATAAGTGCTGGGAACGTGGCCTGTGCCCACACACAGCATGCTTCTGCTTGGATGCTACCCATAACCATTCACCACGATACGGTACGGTACTTAACTTGTATAACCATTACTGTCATGAATTATCGAAGTTCCTACTCATTGTAACTAGCATTTCGCTTGTGCTGACATCTTTAATTCTCCAGTACGGAAGTTATTCAATTCTCTGGCATGGTAGCCACTTAAAGTTCACTCTAGACTCTCTCAAACAACACACAAGCTCAGACTTCGACAAAAAGAACGACCGTCACACAAAACAGGACAAAGAGCAAGAAACGATCACACACAGAGGCAGAAAGCATGGGACAGTGCGCAGTGCTCACACCCAATGTGGCAGCAAGGACTGACACATCAGCTGCAGGACCGAATCTTTTATCTCATCTATATTCTCTTTGGTTTTACAACTTTTATTCCGGGAAAAACAATTCTTTATAATTATGTTATGTATAACAAAAATTGCCGTGATTTTGGCGGCAAATAACCTAAGAATAGGGCATTTCGAAAATATGTTGTTGTTGTTGTTTTCTAATGCCAGGCGTTTGACAATAAAGTCATTTGACCTCTTGCACTCCAATATCTTTCAAAGATATTATCATGGCCAGCCACTGAAGCACAGATTTTGAGGTGTTCCGAATCCATTTCTTGGTTTGAGTTGCACAATGGGCAGTTAGGGGACTGATATATATTCCAATTCTATGCAGGTGTTTGGCCAAACAATCACGGCCTGTTGCCAACCTAAATGCAGCTACTGACGATTTTCGTGGTAAATCGGGAATTAACTGTGGATTATGATGCAAAGAATTCAATTTTTTCCCCTTGAGATTGTGTTATCAAATTTTGTTTGTTATTTCGAAAATATCTATCCCTGCCAAGTCTTTACACAAACTTCTCTGCTTGTAGATATGACCTCACCTTCGTTATATCCATACTAAACGGATTTATTGAAAATCAACCTCCACGTTTTCAAAATCATTAAATCGTTTGTTATTAAAATCCACTTTCGGTCCATTCAAGAGCTCTCAAAAAGGAAAACGATATACACTTTTTTATGACAAATTTGCTTTCTGCACATCTATCAGAGTTATATGTATTAACGTTTTCGTTATGCCCACACAAATGACGAGTTAAGTTATTCTGACATATCGGCAAGAAAAGCCAAATCTAGTACTCAATTTTGATCCATTAATTCTGGAATGTTTGTACCCTAAAAACAGAACAGTTGCATAAATATCATACATTTTTTCCAAATAAATGCAGCAATGAATTCTGTCATCAGTGATGATCATTTATATAATCAACTATCAGACTGCGCACGTCAAAAAGCAAGCCAGTCCACATCTGATCCTTGAACACTGCTTAACTTTGAATGAACAAGTGATGGCTAAGGGGAGGGAGATCCCTCCACCCTGCTTGTGAGTCAAATGCCGCCCACTATCCTAAGTACACATTCCAGTAACGAGTACTATGTATGATGAGTACCAGTAAGTAGAAACAGTTGGTAGAAGAGTAACACGACGATTTTTAAGTTCCTGGTGTGTGGTGTAACATAAGTGCTCAAAGAACAGAAGGCAGAATGATAAGGCATTTTTCGATCACTTGACTCATTATTAATATTCTCAAGGAACTCCACTGCTCCAGATTCTCTAAATGAAACAAGAACGGATATTGAAGGTACAATTATTAATATTCCGTTAACACCTAATGCATTTTTCTAATTCCGATCCTATGATTATATTTATGGGGAAAGACAAAAGACAAAATCAGTCCTACTCACATGTTGGAGGAATTAAAAGTCTATATTCGAAGAAAGATACATTCGATTTAAAATGATGAATTGCGTCATATAAACAATATTTTATGAAATTATGGTTAAAATACCAAATATAACATTACAGTATATTAAAACAATTTTTACTTTCTCTTCTACAAAACAGCAGCAGCAGGGATTGTTTTCGGTTCATCTTCCCTGTTGCTTCCCAATAAATTCTACTATTGTGTTGCTATGTAGTTTTACATTTCTGTATATGGTCTTACAATTATTAAGTTATTTGCCCTCTTACGTCTATTCTCACTAATTCCAACAGTTGTTCCATCAGACAGACAGCTATATAAATCATTTACTTATTTATTCGAATGACAGGTACATAGATAACTTATCTTTGACCTAAACACAACCTCAAGATTAAAACAATTAACTCGATACAACTTAAAATTAAATCTAATAAAGGACCTAAACATAAACCTTAAACAACTAAAAACTAAGAACTAAACAGAGGCATGAGGCGTCTCGCTTCCCAGTATCTGGCACATTCAGTCAGTGATTTTAGAGCTGGGCAGCGTTGGAGATGATCCCTGTTCATCGCTTCTTGAAGGTCACAAAGGGTACAGGTTGGATGTTGATAAATACCAAAATGGTGGAGATGCTGCACCAAGCAGTCATGACCAGTTGCAAGGCGGAAGTGCACGACTGCCAATCTTCTTGGTCCGTTAGGTATTGATAGAAGCCCCTTCTCCAGTGTTTGCCATATGTTCTTTCGGCAATCTGATGGGAGTGGATGTTGTGGGCAACTTCTTTGATGTATAATTTTATTGTCTGGAAGGGTGTTGGTTTAGGAGATGTTTGTAAAATTTTAGCACCTTTTTTTGCCAAGGCATCGGCCTGCTCATCGCCAAATAAGTTGCAGTGCCCGGGGACCCACTGTAGTACCACGATTTTGTGTTTTGCTTGTAATAGTTGTATGGCATTTTGATGGAGACTCGGGGTCTGAGGAACCTACAGATTCTATGGCTGCTTTGGAGTCGCACAGGATGACGACAGTCTTGAATTTAGTTTGATGACATATCAGTTGAGTTAAGGCTACCCTGATAGCTTCAATTTCACCGTCATAAGCTGACCTATGAGTGCCTACCGCTGTATGCTATATAAATCATATCTAATCTGATTTGAAAAATTGGGCTCTGAAGATTCTCAAAGCATCTTTAAGATAAAAATGATGATCCCCCCCCCCTCCCCAAAGATAAATTATCTGCAAGTATAGTAATATCTCATTTGAACCTCCAAGCAGGAACTACTTTTGGAGGACGAAACCAATCTGCAGCTGGACTACAGTCCTTCTGCTCAGTTTGAGTGTGATAGAACTGCTTCCATTAAGTGTTCACAAGATGGCTGTGCAGATCTTGCTTGTGCTGTTAGGCCAGATGCACACAGAATCAGATGTGGCGCAGTGCGACGCAACATTCTGTCTGATGGTACTTGTCTCCCATTGAGTGCACATACAATCAGATGCGACAAGATGGCAGCGAGGAGACATGGAGAGACAACATTGAATGACTTGTTGAACTTGGTCGCGATTTGATGACTGCAACACACTGTGCACGCGTCAGTAGCCATGTGCTCAATTGTATGCTTCCACTTGGATCTTCAAATTCTCACATATTTTAGTTACATGGCTGCAAAAGGGTATCTGTCGGATACAGGGGGGAGAGCCATTAATCCTTCCCATTGAAGGCCTTAAGGAACCAACCTGGACAAATACCCAATGTCCAGTAGCGGCTGGTGGTCAAAATAATGAGTGTGCTACAATCTCTATATCGGCTACTGTATACACTTATATGCATTTATCTTAATTTGAGACTCGCCTAGTGACGAAATATGGAGTTCCTTCCTACTGCAGAACTTGTCAATTACCCTGGTGTTAAACGTTAAATCCCTCCATCCTGGACATCATACTCTTTTCTATTGACAGTATTGCAAGAGCAGTGAAGCGATCCTGGGACATAGTGTTCCTTAAAAACGTTTTTATGCGTTTCAAGCAAGAAAAACATCTTTCTGGCTCAGCAGTGGTCATTGGTGTTGTAACCAAAATATTTAACAACTTCGTTACTTCACAGAATGGATCCCGTGAATTGTTGGAGACTATGTTTTGTAACAATTGAACAGCCATCTATATTTCGGAAGTCGGATCTTCCATATAGAACTCCAAGTTGTGTCTTTAACATTCTTTTGTTCAGTACAGTATAGCTGTTGACAGCAACTTCAAGTTCGCGTTCAGGAAAATTATGCAAAAAATTGTCAAAAAATTTGCTGTTTAACAATTTTGTTGCGTCTAGGTAGCTTAAAGATTGGAAACGATGAGTAGTTTCCTGAATTATACGGTTACATACCTCCTTGGCATCAATTTTCTGGGATTCAATTTTCTGTCGCTTGCCGATTGATTCAGGAGGTACCTCAAAAAACTGCTAGATGGCAGCAGCAGTCGAACATTTGAATTACCAAATACATTGTACATAGTTCCGAGTTCCTCCACAAACAAGCATTCTTTCCTTATGCTTTACTTTTGCAATCTCCAAGCTGTGTTGTGCTGAAGCTGACTACAGCACTTCCCCACGTAAAAATAGCCAATCAGAGCAGTTATTTCAGCTTCGCACATGCGCATTAACTGTCTACATTCTCATGTAAGTTTTGAGTAGGACAACGAACCCCCTGAGGCACCAAAGAACGAAGAGTGAAGACTAAACACTCTATAACGCGTCATGAACATAACCACGGGAAATTGTCAAATGACAGATTAAATACTATGGTGGTATTGCAAACACTTTATTTGAGCAAAAAATATCATTGTGCTGTAGCACTGTAGCACATAAGGACGGGCCGCCCCTGCCAATGTCCCATCCCTACCTTCCCGTGGTGCAGATGTTAGTAAGCATAATTTTACAAGCTGAACTAAAGGGAGGGGCTACTCATCAATTAGCACTGGTCAGCTTGGTGAGTTAATGACTGAATTTGGTATAATTTTCCTCTATTCAATACCTAATTCCCTCTTTACCCTTTCCTATCCAGTCCTCTGACTGAACTCTTACTTTCTTCGACCCCGACGGCATTAGAGCATTCGAGGCCTAGGGGTTCATTTCCCTTTCCTTCCTCCTCTTTCTACTTTTCTGTTCCTAGTGCTGACCTGCTATGGCACTAAAATCGTCCTCCAGTGGCTTAAGGAGGGAAAGCTGGTGATCAACAAGATCTCCCAGCTAGGTCCAATGGACCCGTCGACCCACAGCAGGTGTGGTCCTCCAGACATGCTGGGGGTTGTGTGTGAATGTAGTAGCCACCAAAATGTTAAAATATGGTGTTCACTTAAATCGGCTACAACTTGCTATTTTCATCTGTGCTTCAGTGGCTGGCCATGATAATATCTTTCAAAAAAAATTGGAGTGCAAGAGGTCAAATGACTTTATTGTCAAACGGCTGGCATTAGAAAACAACAACAACATTTTAGTTTCATTTATAACTGATCGTGTCTTCTGAGATCCATGTTTTAATTGTGTTTATGCCTCTTCAAAGGCAACATATTTGCAACCAAGACCTCTTCAAGTGATATCTCTATCCAATGCTTTTGCTTCAGTAAAGTGTCATTTTATAAACCTATGGATCAACAATTGGCTCTCTTCTGACAAAGGAAAAATTTTACAGTGTGTACAAAAGAAACCAAATGACCTGGAAATGTACAAAAACTTGCCCAGACATGTTCAATCATTTTTAACAAGAGCCAGAACAGGTCACATTGCCACTCAATTGTACCTACACCAATTTCACATTTCTGATAATCCTACTTGTCTGTGGTGTAATAATCATGATGAAGATCTGGAACACATTCTTCTATACTGTCCATCCATAAACCACAAAAGAAGTAAATTAAAATCATCAGTATCAGTTGCAGAAGACACAGCCCTGCAGTATATATTGACTACACCCCAACTCTGGCTACTAGCAACAGGCATCTATAATGAACTCCGATCAAAATACCCCTCATTTCTCGTGAAAAACAACAACTGAAAGACTACAGTGGACTATAGTGGACTTTATGTTGTCAGCAAACAGCGGGATATATTAAGAAGATTGATGCCTCTTCAACCACTCTCACCAATTGTCCAAGTATAACTACATCTACATAATGCTAAATATTGTATTGTTCTATTATAAATGGTTCCATTTATACCTATTTGCATAGCATGTAAATAATTGAAATAGTTTATACGCTTTATAAAGACGTATTTGGAGAAATATATTGTTAACAGCTCAATAAATCATGATGATCTCCAAAATTATTTTAATATATTTGAGAAATGCTGATTTAAGCTATTCTTCCTTCGTGGCATTCTGCAGGAAAGAACGACAATTCTGTATCTAACAACAAAGGAGTTTCATTTGTTGCTTATAAATTTATAATACATTAATTATATTAGCATCTACATGAGTGTGATCTTTTCCCCCTCTCCTTCTGAAGCAGTCTATGTTTACCTTTGGTACCAAATGTGTTTAATTGAAATCCTCACTAATACCACGACGTTCGACTACAACTGCTCTCAAAAATGAGTAGCATTCCTCTAAAAACAAAGACAGTAGAAGTGATGCAATGTCTGTGCAACACAGTAGTACACCAACACATGCAAAGGTGAAGTAAGTCACAACGATTGTGGCAAATGGAATCTGACAAGTATGGATGTGCTGCAATCCCAAGCCCCAGATTTTGCTCTGCCACAGTTTTGTGTGGCTAAACAGATTTGGAATGAGCGTGTCAAGATCAGACACAGTTCATAACTAATGCTACAGTTTTTATTGTGGCCAGCCTTTACAATTTGTTCGGGAATTCCTCATGTCACTTCTTCCACTTAGAAAAGGATACGGTACCCGAATTTACAATGAAGGTATGTGCCATGTTTATCTCAACAACAGAAAGAGTATGGTTACATGTGAAGAAAATCACTGCTTGAATACACACATGAGAATTTTCGTGTTGATATAACAAAGAGGACTAAATGTGTATTTTGATCAACAGACTGTGCAATCGAAATTCTTTTGCTGTAAGAATACAGCTCTAACATAATGCTCCTTTCTTATATCAACACGAATATTTTAACATTACTATTTGTGTGACATTCTTGCTGGGCATCCATTTCTCTCTTTATTGTTGTGAGGAATACGCGGCATTCATTATTTCCAATCAATAGTTTCATTGTAGTATATTTTTATATGTATGATCAAAAAGATACTAATTCAGACTTTACACAGGGTGTATCAAAAATACTTTTACAAACTTTGGGAGCGGGTTCCTCACACCAAAACAAGAAAAAAAATCCATATAAATATTTGGACGAAAATCCTTCATTTTTGAGTTATTAATGAAAGTTTATGTTCAATGTGGTTCGAGGTACAATCCATCAACTGAAGTTTGTAATCAACCAGATGGCGATGTGTTGCAATGTAGACTTGTTTACATTTTGTCATTTTTGTACATTTGTGTTTAGTCTGTCTTCAAGGTTGTGATGTGTTGCCATGGAGACTTGTTTACATTTGTCATTTGTGTACCTCATGCTCAGAAATGAGCTGGAAAATGTAAACAGATCACTTGTGCTCCAAGTGTACTGTTTGATACAGAACACGCCCGTGGTTATCCTCATAAGTAAACATGGCAGATCCAGTGACGAACAGTAGGAAAGGAGTCAGTCTTTGAAGAGATAATATGCAAAAACTATCTCCTTTCCTACAGTCCGCCATTGAGTTTGCAGTGTTTATTTATCAGCATAAAAGCAGGCATGTTCCATCTCAGCTTGGAGCACAAGTGATCTGTTTACATTTTCCGGCCATTTCTAAGCATGACATACACAAATGACAAATGTAAACAAGTCTCCATGGCAACATATCACAATGTTGAACCACAAATTTACAGAAATGACAAATGTAAACAAGTCTTCATGGCAACATATCACAATGTTGAACCACAAATGTATACAAATGACAAATGTAAATAAGTCTCCATGGTAACACATCGCCATCGGGTTGGTTACAAACTTCAGTTGATGGATTGTACCTCAAACTGTGTTGAACTTAAACTTTCATTAATAACTCAAAAACGAAGGATTTTCGGACATATGTTTATATGGATTTTGTTTCCTGTTTTGGTGTGAAAAACTCGCCCCAAAAGTTTGTAAAAGTATTTTTGATACACTCTGTATACACACATACCTTCATTTCAGCAGATTCTCCGACATCACTCATTCAGCTGTGGCAATTGCAAGAAAGACATTATGACGCCCTGACAAATTGTGAAGGTATTCCTCTCTTCTTTGGCAGCTTTCGATAATATGGTTCGATATTAAACTCTGAGCCCGTAACTTTTGACAAATGCAACTCTCAGAAGGAAAGTGGTGACATGAGAATGTTTAATTGATTACAACACAAAATGTGTCATCTGCGTTGCATGTCAAATATTTCCAAATAAAGTTTTGACAACTGAGACAGAAGTGATTTGATGCAAGGCTAAATTCTGTAGCCTGCAGTTACAAGTGATGATAACAAAGAATTGATATAGGTAGCACATTGCTGGAAAATCATAACCTCTCACTGTAAAGCAATCTGCTGTCCAAGAGAATCGAACTAGTGATCTGGGCTCTTTTCTCAAATCAACGATATACGACACTTGCATTCTAGGAGCCTGGGATTCTGTCAAGTCAGCCTACACAGCCATTCTGCAGGCACACATTTACACTCACCCGAGTCTTTTGGGTCATCATCAGCTATTACAAGAGAAACAAAAGAATCAGCACTTCCATACACAGCAAGCTCAGAGGCCACAAGTGACGTCATTAATAGTACAGGGTGTTTAGACACAGGCGTCTTTTGTTAAATATCCGAACTTCTTGTTGGATATGGCATGAACAGCAAAAGCAAGGGATGGAAGAATTAATACCATATCAGTGTGCCAGGACAAACTGAAATCAGTGGAGATGAGAGCAGCACTATTCTACCTGAGAACATAATTCCCATCACATTACTCTGCTGGTGACTTGTAATGTTGATTGCTTATTATGTCCCTGCAAATTTACCTGTAATTCATGATTTTTTTTTTTTTTGGTGTGTAATGACAGGACTCTTAGCCATTATTCGTCCTGACTCCACAAGTGTGGCTCATAGTGAATGATGTGATTGGATTTCACAGGATAACCAGAGTACAATGGGCTTGCCCAACACGAGTTATAAATTCAGGTTGAGTCTACCAGGATTTGAACCTGAACCCTCTGGCTTATAAGCCCAGCAAACGAGCACTAAATCACCATGATCATGTTACGTTACAAAAATTCAGTTGAATCAATACCACTACAACGAAAACTTCAATGTAATATAATAAATACTTACCCCATTCAAGAAACAGTGCGCTATTATTTGTAATGTAAATATCTGGTTCTGAAGAAGGTAGGTTTAATGGAAATATTTCACATGAAAATATAATTCGATTACTGAATATGCATCATTATCATTACTGATATCAATTGTTGCGATATATCAATATACAGGTGTTATCAAAGTATTCAATTGTAACTTGCAGGAAACTTTAATAAATTTCAGTAAAACTAAAATTATAAAATTATGGTACTCCGAGACTGACATGTCACTGTACGTGCAGAATCCAACAGAAAAGGCTGTTGCTAACTGCTTGCACCAGCATAAGGCATTTCAGTACACAGAATATTCTGCATGCAATCCAGTATAATGTGGTTCATTATTGTATCTTTGTTCCTGGCTTTCGTTTTAAATTTGATTTTTGGTACTCATTCTGTAAAGTAGTTGCTTTAGGGACAGATAACACTCGGTAAAATGGAATTCCTCAAGGATCAATATTAGGTCCCCTACTTTTTCTAGTGTTTATAAATGATCTTGTCCCCCTAATAAAAGATGTAGGTCATCCCACATTATTTGCAGATGACACAAGTATAGTAATTACAGCCAATAACTCCAACACATTCCAATCTTCAACAGAGGAAATTCTCTTCAAAATATGTGACTGGTTCTCAGTCAATAAATTAGTATTAAATTGTAACAAAACTAATATAATTCAATTTAAACCGTGTCCAAATTCAACGTCGCAAATTTCTAGCGCAATAATTAATAATAGATCCCTATTAGAAACAACAACAACCAAATTTCTTGCCTTAAAAATCAATAATGTGTTAAATTGGAAAAATCATATTAAACAAATTACCCCCAAACTAAATTCAGCTTGTTTTGCTATTAGATCTATGCAAAAGATAGTAAATATCAATACCTTAAAAACAATATACTTTGCATACTTCCACTCGGTAATGAGTTTTGGAATAATATTCTGGGGAAATTCCACAGATAGTAACAGTATATTTCTATTACAATAAAGAGTAATTAGAATAATAGTAGGTGCCAAATCTAGGGAATCGTGTAGGGCTATTTTAAAAAAACTACAAATAATGCCCATCACTTGTCAGTATATCTTTTCATTAATAATCTTCCTCGTATGTAATCGTGAAAACTTTGTAATTAATTCAACAGTTCATAGCATAAATACACGTCAAAAAAATGACTTTCATACTCCATCCGCAAGTCTATCGTGCTATCAAAAAGCAGTGTGTTATATGCAGTAAAAATTTTTAATAGCCTCTCTATCGATATAAAAAATGAAACTCAAAACATAAGATTATTTAGAGCCAAATTAAAGAAGTATCTAATTTCTCATGCCTTCTATTCTGTAGGTGAATTCATGACATTCAATAACGCTTCATGAAATTGATACTAAAACTTTGTGTTGTACTAGTAGACTATATTGTAAATCTCGTCTGTATATATTTCATCTAGACTGTGACTATAAATTAAGACTTTATAATAGTATTAAGTTTTTTGACTTGTTCCATATTCTAGCTGTAAGCATGTATGAATACCATGGAATGTTAATAAATACAATACAATACAATACAATTATAGAAATCAATCCTATAAAGTCCTCATGGCAACACTTTACAGACTGAATGTGTCGTAATCACAACACATTATTCAAGTGGCTGCCTTTGTACAATTTATATCGGAAATGTATTCTAATAAACAGAAGGCCATGACGTGCCAATATGAATAAATATTGAAAATAAGATTAAATTTTACTTTAATACTAGTTTTAGAAACCACTTTACGGACTGAGTACCAAAAACATTGTATGCACAAGTACGTGAACCCTTCAGTGGTTTCTTATGACATTACTCACTTGTCTTACGCCTCGTCCATAAACTCCATAAACATATGTTTCAGGTACTAGTTACATAAATAACTATAATAGTATCAATTAATTTACTTGTATAAGCCATTGTGAACAAGAAAACAAAGGAAACTAGTTTATCAGTTCAAAAGCAAAGTCCCTTATCACTGGATACAATTTATTTGTGGAGTAAATGTAGCCTACAGACCAGATGCTTGCAACTAATGGCCCTGTATAATACTAATTGTGAAATGCAGACAAGCTTAATATCCGTAGACGCCAACTTATAATATTGGATATAATGCAGAAACACACAACTCATCAATACGTGTTTAACACAATACTGTCACTTGTGCCCTCGCTTGCCATAAGAAAACTTACATTAAACTGTAACTTACACGTAAAGTCAGCACTGAGTACCATTTACACGCTCAAGAAATTCGCACAAACGATTTATGTAAAGCAACTTTGTGGGGATCCCTGGTCAGGAATGAGCACTCAGCAGTTTGGTAGTTTCACATCCAACTTCGTAAAAGTCATAATACAGTAGAACCCCGATTATCTGTCACCCTATTAACCGATTGGCTGATTATCTGACTGTCTATTTCTCGCTCTTTTTTTTTTTCTTCAGAAATAAATAACTTATATAAAGTACTGTTTTGTATATCATATTAGTAGCACAGTCTAGTATATACAGTCATGAAGCTCAATACGTAGGGAATATGCATCCATAGATAGTTGCTAACCACTAGGACTGCTACTATCGCCTCATTACAGACAATACGAAATAGTACCGACACAGTCTATTGTTCCTAGTACCCTTACAATTCAAGCTTCGTGACTATCTTACTAGACTGTGTGAGTAGGTTCTACATATGTTTTTGCTATAGTGTTTTATTACAAGCCTTTATCGTTACACAGCATTGTCTACTGTTCGAATTGCCGTTCTATAATATAACTTGTATATAAAATGTCTTCCACGGGTGTTAACAGAAAAGGTGTTGCCAGGGGCGGCTCTACAATAAGAACTGCAGAGCTGCAGAACCGCCATTTAAATGGACCTGGAAAAATTAAAAATGTGAAACGTGCTTTTATGTAATCTACTTCATTGTTTCATTTATTTTTCCAATTCATTCTCCTTCGATTCGAGATTTTACTGTCTGTAGGAGCCTTGAACTGCTCGAGAATTTTAGCTGTAGTGTACTTTTCGGATCTGTGATCGGCAGTTCCTGGAGCTCAACGTAGGGTAGTCGGCAGCAGAAAACTGGTTTTCTTCACTGTCCCATAAGACTGCATTAGTGCTGCAACCGAAGCAGCTCTCTCCGAATATACAAAAGAACCGTCAACACCCTCATCTCTTTATGACTTGCGTTAGAACACACAGGCTTCTGGACTACTGTATATCATTACAGTTCCAGTGTGTTATAGTACTGTGGGTGGTGTGATGTGATTAGTCAGTGTGTCTAAGGAAATATTTTATATTAAAAATGAATGAAATGAAAACCTAATCGACCAACCCTTTTCGAAATTAAAAGAGAAACTGCATGTTAACTTAGGAAATTAGACATCCTACACAAAATTTAAATATTGAAATTTGTGGAAAAAGTGGAGGAAATCATATAGCCTACTAGTCATTTTAATACCGAAATGTGTAATGGAAACGATTGGTTTTTTGCTGCGCTCATGAAAACGCTTTCTCCCCCACCCGTGTATTCTGTTTAGAGGAGAATATACATGGACAAACAATGGAATGAAGGATTTAGTTAATTTGACTTAAAAACTAGAAAAGCATGTGGGGCACATCTCCACTACGTGACTAGTTGTACCAGGGGGAGAGGTGTAGCACACAGATGGCTGGAGTACAATTTCGGGTGCACAATCAACTTCGAGAAGGGGCTGTAATTACACGCATTATCCGATTTAGATGCAATGAACAGCATGTGTTTGCTAAATACACTATTTTTCATGCAGAACTGCCAACCTTTGAAACCGCGGGCCGCTACTGGGTGTTGTGCTAAGTATAAAAAAAAATGGAAATAATTGAATGGTTTGAGAAAGGGAAACTGTGGCTCATCTCGCATCAGAATACGAGATTGGAGTTACAACTGCGCGATTTAGTAAAAAAAACAAGGATAAAGAGTAAAAAAGTATGCAAATCTACAACATGAGACCTCCTTTATTTCTATCATTCCTGAAACAGTCATTACAAATGGCTTCCTTGTCCTTTAAAAACCCATCATTATAACCAGATTTAAATTAGTGAACTTTTGATCCACTACATAGCGGGTTAAATACAGAACCATGGAGGAAATTACAAAATCTTCCATGGTACGGATTATCCGATTTTTTCGATTAACCGTTCAATCCATCCCCTTCATTACAACAGATAATAGAGGTTCTACTGTAGGCATGTTTAGTTCAGATCGTGTTAGAAAGCCAGTAAGACTTGTATCTAGCACATGACAGCTATTCGATACTGACTGCTGAGCCAAGTCAATTAGGCAGGTCAGCAAATAAGCAATAGCTGGGATTGATTGTACTGAAATACATTTCTCACTGAAGGTCCCCTCACAGTTGCTTTGCACAAACTGTATGAACGTGTAAATGTATGGATTGCATAATGAACATCATAAAGAACTGGAAATCAATTCCTGACATCTTGATCGCTTTAAGGCAAACCAATTATCCTCGCGTGCAGTTAATCAATTCTAGCACATTACAAATATCAGCAAACAAGATGTCATCTGAAAATCCTGTTATCTTCCACCGGTATGCTTTTAATCTACTTCACACAGCTCAAAGCTTTGTAAAACATATCATATTTAACGATTCTGTACGAGTATTTATATTCATACACACAAGAAAGCCTCACAAAACACTCAAGTCGAACATAAACATGAGGGTTGTCAAAGGGGCATAGACAACTATGGCAAAATGATTCTGCAACTAATTATATTACAATATGTTACCACCAAAGATGTAATTGTTAGTTAATACAAAATGAAGTAACCAGGCATGTTTATGTTATTACCATACCTGATTAAGTACAAAAAACGAACCAAACATTTATCATTTAATAAAGTGCAACTATTCATTACAAACGAATCTTTAGTTACAACTACTTTCTAAAAAACGACAGAAAAAAAAGTTAAACGTGAATGTGTTTAAATGATTTGAGTTAAGATTTGACTTAATTTTTAGAAAAAAATAGAATTCACTTTACGTCAAGTGTAATTTATTAAACATTATAGTGCTGCTATGGCATATAACAGGCACCATGTTTTGTATTAATAAGATATTTGTTCCTCATAACCTCCCTCCCCAACATTACAAGGCTGCTACTCACTCTTCTCAGATTCCTTGATCCTCAGCTTAAGGTGGTCCCGTACAGTTGGCAGCACAATTGTGTCATTCGCGAGCTGTTTGAGGTCAGCCATCGTGAATGCACGCTCAGCTACCACCAGATGTCTCTCAAGTATCTGGCGTACCTGTAAACCACAGGCACATGCTCCTGTTAAAATAACATTCTCAGAGGACATAAATAAATAAAAGGCCACAACCTATACATCAAACTCCGACTTTATTGTAAATTCAAATAGTATTGCAATATTCTAGCTCTAGGTGTCACATGACTTGACAGTTGTACCAGGGCCGGATTTAGGTATAGTGCCGTCCCTAGGCAGTGCTACAATCTGTCGCCCCCAACTCCCACAAACAGTTTACAGGTCATGTTTAGTTTAAATTAGTTTAAATGAAATTTTACAATTCAGGCAATAATAAACTACTGGAATCAAAATAATAATAATAATAATCCGTGGTGCTACAGCCCGTGAAGGGCCTAGACCGACCAGCCGGCTGCTGGCCTCACGCCCACATGCCGAAGCAGAGGTGGACGATCATCCAACCAGAATGGAGGTATCGTGTGGTTAGCACAATGATCCCCCCAGCCGTTATAGCTGGTATTCGCAACCGGATTTCGCTACCTATCGTAGCTCCCCAAGTGCATCACGATGCTGGGTGGGCACCGGTCCCATACACTGGCCGAAATTTCATGAGAAAATTTCTTCCCCCATGAGGAATCGAACCAGCGCGCATTCCATAACGCGAGTCCTAGGCGGGATGCCTTAGACTGCGACGCCACGGCGTGGGACACTGGAATCAAAATACATGCTTCTTATTTCTGAATTATAAAGATTTCCTTTGCATTTTCTTCACAGAGAAAGCACTGATGATGTCATCAAGTCTGTCTGATGAAGCACATCAGGCTCGATCACTGATGTCGCCAGAATCAGAGCAAGGGGGGTGCAGATGGGGTGCGAGATTTAAAAATGGGGTGCGAGATGACGTAGTTTTTTCACACCCAAGAAATTGTTTGTTTTTGTTCTTTAAAATAATTTATGCCTAGTATTTTGTTAATAAACTGCCCTTTGGGGTGCAGAAAGGGGTGCTCCGATTTTTTATGGGGTGCTTGCGCACTCTTTCGCACCCCCCTAGCGACGTCCCTGGGCTTGATGCAAAAAAACATATTCAGACTTATTCATTGTTGAAACAAAATTGACTTGCGAAAGGCAGGCTGTGGTTTATTTTGAAGCATTGGTTTTGTTTGGTGGTGTAATTATTATTACGAGTATTTGTTACTTCGATAGGAAGTATAAAGTAAATTGAAAAATAAACTCCAAGTCTTTGTGGAATAAACTTTTCATATCGAATTATATAGTGCACATGCTGGAAAGTGATTAAATACGCCTAGTATTGTTGACGATATATATTGGAAATGTAACTGTGAGTTGTGGTTACTATTCATAGTGATAAATAATGGACACACATCAATTTGATTTTCAACAATGCATTCTTGTTTATACAAGCAGTTAAATTTAAGCAGTTTCATAGTATAATAACGTGATTACCATACGGGCATTACAGTATAATTATTATGCAGCTGCACACTTTCCTTTTACTCTCGCTACGACCACAACAATGTGATAACAAAACAAATTCAGACTTCCACAACGTGTCGAAGAAAAAACTTCAGAAAAGACTTACCAGAGTAGCTTAATATCAAAGGCGGACATCTGACCTCAGATCGAAATTTAGATAATGTGGATTCTTATACATTTTTCATGCTCTTTTCAGTTATGGTGAACTATATGCAAACTCTAACACTACATCTATAAAAATAAATTGTGTTAAAATATTACAAAGAACACTGTGAAACAAAAAAGTGCCTCTAGATCAAAACTATGGAGACGACAGATGTCCGTCTTTGATATTAAACTACTCAGTGTTTTAAAAACAAATTTCACTGCAAAAAAAAAAAAAAAAAAAAAAAAAAAGAGAGAGAGAGAAAATGCCGCCCCCTGGAAATTTTCGCCCTAGGCAATTGCCTAGGTTGTAGTAGTCCAAGAAGAGAACAAAGTTGATAAACCGTTCAGTGACGAATTCGGCAGACAACATAGGATATTGCGGGATTAAAATAATTTGCTCTAAACTTGTAAAAAAACTCTCTATAAGCGGGATTTTTAGTGCATCTAAACCATTCTATTTAATTTTAATCTAAGTTTACGATACCGGTAAGTTTAACTCAAACATTGAATTAAAACCAGTGTCTGTCAAGTGGTTATTTCACAGGGTCATCAGAACGGGGAAAATCATGTGACAGTTACTTACTTAACAGGGCCCTCTTCTTTAAATTATTTTATGCTCGACCATGCCGAAATGTAGTAATTATACACCTAGTAGCAGTACTTTAATGCATGTCATTAAAGTTCAGTTTTTCGATTATTCTCAGATATGCAATCGAAAGATAACAAGGGAAACGTCACGGAGGCTGGAAATCCAATACTGTCGCAGAAGGTTATGTTCTGTTACTATAATAATTAGCGTTAATTGTAAATAATATTCAAATAAATTCAATTTGTCATCTCGTTTTTCAATTCTAAATCAATTTCCAGGTTATACCAAAATTAGTTCATGTTATTCTCTGCATCAAGGTCAATGACATTATTGTTCCTCGGAAAAAATCAATACTTTAGCGTCTGCGCATATCTCACACGAGCTATACACAAGGTCACTTCCGATCTTGAGTCAGATACAAATAAAATGAAACTTCTGAATAATTTCAAGTTAGAAATATGGTCGAGCATAAAAAGTCGTATGAAACTTGCCTATAATGGTAATTAAGATGCTCGTATGAAATTTATGAAACTCGCTTGCGCTCGTTTCATAAACATACTTGCGTCTTAATTACTATCATTATAGGCTCGTTGCATAATGTACTATTAAACAGTTGTATAATATTACCTAGACTTCCATTTCCATAGAGCGAATATTATCAGGAAAGAGCCTAACACCCTAGCCACTAGCCTTTACAAGAGGCCAACAAAGAATGTGACATAACTATTTGCAGTAGGATACTGAAACAGTCTACCTTTAGCAAAATATGGTGTACCCATCAGACACATACACGTACAGAGGTGGTGGTGGTGAAAATAATTAGTTCGTTACTGAAAATACGTATGTTGCAACAATTCAGTTGTGTTGTATTAGACAGAGAGACTTTTATCTTTTTCTTTTCAGGTATCATTTCACATGTGACAAAACACCAACAGGGCATGTATCTAACCAATTATGTGACATCTGTGGTGCTTGATACACTCCCTCTAACGAGTCTTTTCCTGATCAATCCCACCACCCATCTCACTTGAAGTCTGAGGTAGGCAACGTACATGGTAACTGTATTCCTTCATAAAGAGTTTCTTGTGCGCTGAGGGGAAGTGTATCTCAGCCTTCTTCCAGGCGTAGTCCCTGGGCACGAAGTATGTGAACCTCTTGGTCTTGTCTCCGAGCTCTTCATTGAAGTTGTCCTGCTGACCAAGGTGAAACGTGTTGCTGAAATTAAACGTTTGAACCACAATCAGTGTCTGACTGAAGGACTTGTTCTGCATTCATAAACAGCAGGAAAAGATCAGGATATTCAGAGGCTTTAAATAATCCCAACACCTGCATTTATTTCGGTAACCTACACCTTTAATCCATTTTTGTTTTACTTTCATTGTAAAAGAAATATAAAATTATGCTCCTGGCACAGACAACAGAGTAAACTATTCTCCTTCTAGGTTGCAGTAAATATTAAAAGACAGACAAGACTCAATTGCCAGGGCAGGATAGGACAGGACAAAACCAGATAAACGGCTGGACAAGGATAGCTAGATATGGATTTTGAGGAATAACAATATAAACCTTCTGACAGAGCAGATCAAACAGATTCAATGACCTGCATCTGGGTACTTATTGATGACGAAAAATCAGAGTGCAGATTAAAGGGGGAGAAGGGGGGGAATTCCCCAGCTTGTAATTTTTTTTTTTCCTGGCTGATGACAACAATATTTTTCCTGCCAGGGAAAATGATTTTCCTCCACTCGTGTCCTAACTTATAAATTACGGTATATTTAATATTGCTTATTGCCTGGTCTGTGAATATTTCAAGTCGGATATACTATTGTAATCACGATGACATCTACTAACTTGACTATTTCTCCATGTGGCATGTGCCATAATTGCATTCTGACGTAGTTTTTATCTATCCCTGGTGTTGACTTTCCACTGTCTATTACTTCAAGCATGTAAACAGAGGGGGGCACTCAATACTGTTTTACTGGATGAACATGGCACCAAAATAACAGTGCTGTTTGATCAGCTCATATTGGGCAAAACATTACGCAGTGTACTGTACATATAATGTATTACCAATATAATGATAGCCTGATCCTAGAATGTATCAAGTTAAAAAATTTGGTAGATTCTAATTTAGTAGCTGCCTTGTTTTATTGAGAGTACTATTTTTATAGTAAATAATAAATAACCTAAAGATTTATTCAATTTTCAGCTCACCTGCAGAAAACATTAAGAAAACAGAATAAAGGAACAGTTTTCAAGAGTATCATAATACAGTGAAACCTCTCACTTACAGACAACGAAGGGACGTAACAATCCACTTATTTATTATACAGTATAGGTATATCTCAAGAAAGCAGTGGGCATTTATAAGGTGTTTTCTTAACATGAGTGTAGGCAATACTGTATAATTTTGTTAATTAAAGGCTGTTATAGATCAGTGTGTTCATTATTGTCAATCCAGTAGACAGGAAATTTCAAAGACAACATCTCATGCAAGCAAATTATTTACTTAGAGCAATGCACTTTCTTAGTTGTAAGTTTTCTCTTTGATTTACTTTTCATAATTTCAAAAATATGTATCTCAAAATTATTTCTTTGATTAAGCAACTGAGTTTAGAATGGTATTCTATTTATGTTTAATTCTGAAATTCCAGTGCTTAAAGCATGTTGATAGAGGACAAACTGTCTAGAAGATTAATTCGTACTCTGCAGAAAATACATAAAGAAATACATCAATAAAAGGACAAATAAATCTGAATTCGTGTCTTTTTTTATGGCTCAATCAGCTTCTGGCAGCCACAGAAATTGCTTATTTTTCATTTTACGTAGAAAGTGGTGTAACATACTCTATCGTTTGTTCCTCTATTTGCAGAACACATGGGCATTGGAGAATTAATAATTAGTTATGTTCACCTCTCATACATCTTTACTAGTCAAATAGTACCTGCATATACAGGGTGGAAGTGAAGTAGCCTTGCAGATTTTCAGAGTGAATAGCTCATGTTGTATGTAACAAAAATTATAATATCATATTGGTGGAAAGTTAATAGTTTTTTTCAGAAAAATAAAATGTTTTACCTGTTATTCAGTAATTATTGCGAGCAGGATCGTGATTTTTGTCCATATTGGTAGAAAATCTAATAAAGAATAATTTACCTCTCTGGCATATTTCAATAATATCTGGGAGCAACAGTAACAAATATAAATGATACTCAGGAGGAAATTAAACACAGAATAAATATGGGAAAGGCATGTTATTATTCAGTTGGGAAGCTCTTATCATCCAGTCTGCTGTCAAAAAATCTGAAAGTTAGAATTTATAAAACAGTTATATTACCGGTTGTTCTGTATGGTTGTGAAACTTGACTCTCACTTTGAAAGAGGAACAGAGATTAAGGGTGTTTGAGAATAAGGTGCTTAGGAAAATATTTGGGGCTAAAAGGGATGAAGTTACAGGAGAATGGAGAAAGTTACACAACACAGAACTGTACGCATTGTATTCTTCACCTGACATAATTAGGAACATTAAATCCAGACGTTTGAGATGGGCAGGGCATGTAGCACGTATGGACGAATCCAGAAATGCATATAGAGTGTTAGTTGGGAGGCCGGAGGGAAAAAGACCTTTGGGGAGGCCGAGACGTAGATGGGAAGATAATATTAAAATGGATTTGAGGGAGGTGGGATATGATGATAGAGAATGGATTAATCTTGCTCAGGATAGGGACCAATGGCGGGCTTATGTGAGGGTGGCAATGAACCTCCGGGTTCCTTAAAAGCCAGTAAGTAAGTAGGTAAAGCATATTTCAGTAGTGTGGACGGTTTTCGTGTAAATTTAATTTTAAAAACCTCTAGTTTCAAGCCACTGCACATGCAAGTTGGTTGCAGCACAACATCGGAGAACAGCTCATCTAGCGAGACACAACGAGTTCGTTGACCTCTTACATCTGTATCACGAGTAGAGTGTTTTAGCGACGATGTTGTCAGACTGCTGAAACTTTAAATTTAATTTTCTAATTAACCGTGCATTTAATCACAAAACGTAATATAGGTTTTCTATTCATTTCAGTGTACCCTATCACCCCTTTCAATCTCCAAGGTTATTTCACTTCCACGCTGTATATATATAAGTCTCTGAAAACCTAACCATCTTGCAAGAAACTAGATCCCATACTTACTGGCTTTTAAGGAACCCGCAGGTTCATTGCCGCCCTCACATAAGCCTGCCATTCGTCCCTATCCTGAGCAAGATTAATCCAGTCTCTATCATCATATCCCACCTCCCTCAAATCCATTTTAATATTATCTTCCCATCTACGTCTCAGCCTCCCCAAAGGTCTTTTTCCCTCTGGCCTCCCAACTAACACTCTATATGCATTTCTGGATTCCCCCATACATGCTACATGCCCTGCCCATCTCAAACGTCTGGATTTAATGTTCCTAATTATGTCAGGTGAAGAATACAATGCGTGCAGCTCTGCGTTGTGTAACTTTCTCCATTCTCCTGTAACTTCATCCCTCTTAGCCCCAAATATTTTCCTAAGAACCACTAGACCCCATAGCTGCGTTAAAAACAGACTTATATGTTTAAAGTCACAGCATCATGCAATAGACGAAATGGTTAGCAGCAATATTTTAGACGCATAATACACAGGTCAAAAGAAGATTGCGATGTTTCGACAGTATTAGAGAGGGCTTTATTCTGAGGTTACAGTACAAACTAAATATACAGGGCATATCAAAAGTCCGGTAACACTTTCAATATTTTATTACACAAAAACTACTAATGATAGCACTTTCAAACTCTCAAAGTTCGTTTTACACCTTACAGAGATTCAATGTGTGAACCACGAGTGACTCGGCAGATGTCCAAACGATAATCAAACTCTTCCCATACCCTTTTCAACATATCCTCTGTGACCATGGCGGCAGCTTCTCGAATTCTGGTTTTTAGTTCCTCTAAATCACGTGGCAAAGGCGGTACAAACACACGGTTCTTTAGGTACCCCCATACAAAAAAGTCACATGCAGTCATATCGGGTGACCTTGGTGGCCATGTCATGAAACATCTGTCTCTTACTCCAGCACGTCCTATCTAACATTCACCTTTGCTGCCTGTTGTTGTAGCTGGCAAGAAAAATCGTAGCAGACGATGATGACTTATTCAGCCGCTTAATTTTCAGCGACGAAGCGACATTCCATACGAGTGGGAAAATTAACAAGCACAACTGTCGTGTTTGGGGTACACAGAAACCCCACAGAATCATTGAACATGAGCGTGATTCACCAAAGATGAATGTTTTCTGTGCGTTGTCACAACGAAAACTGTACGGACCTTTCTTCTTCATTGAGGCTACTGTGACTGGACATTCATGTCTGGACATGTTGGAGCAATGGTTGGTGCCTCAACTTAGACAAGATCTCGATGACGATTTCATCTTTCAGCAAGATGGGGCTCTGGCACATTTCCACAATGCAGTTCGTGCTTACCTGAATATGGAGATGTCTGATCATTGGATAGGATGTGCTTGGAACAGATGTTTCATGACATGGCCACCAAGGTCACCCGATATGACTGCATGTGACTTTTTTCTATGGGGGTACCTAAAGGACAGTGTGTTTGTACCGCCTTTTCCACGTGATTTAGAGGAACTAAAAACCAGAATTCGAGAAGCTGCCGCCATGGTCACAGAGGATATGTTGAAAAGGGTATGGGAAGAGTTTGATTATCGTTTGGACATCTGCCGAGTCACTCGTGGTTCACACATTGAATCTCTGTAAGGTGTAAAACGAACTTTGAGAGTTTGAAAGTGCTATCATTAGTAGTTTTTGTGTAATAAAATATTGAAAGTGTTACCGGACTTTTGATATGCCCTGTAATATTCATAAGCAACATAATCTTCAAGACCTGTTCACACTGTACCATTCTAATGAACAAGACATTGAACTCACACTGGTTCACTTACTTGAGCATGGGGTCCGACTCCAGCTTCTCCTTCACGTTCGTGTACGGCACGCCCAGAACACGGTCTATGATGTGAACAAACCCGTTAGTAGCAGCGATATTGGGCTGCAGCACGGTGGCATTCACACCACCCCCCTCCACAGTCAAGGTCGTGTTGAAGCCGTTGTTTATCACATTGAAGTACAGCTTCTTGCGCTCGGCAGCCGTGGGCACCTGGAATATCTGCAGTCAGCACGCCACTCGGCTCAACGCACGCATGCAATAAGGGCGCTCTGCTGACAATCGGCCCCATTCCCAGGCCTATTGTCAGCAGAGCACCCTATATATACTCCCATGAATAAGCACCCACTGACTATGCAGTCATACATGCGAGAGTCTTCGTCACCTTGTCCAGGTCAGGACAGAGCCTTATCAACCACATGCCACGCACAACAGTTCCCAAACTGAAGCTTCAAATGACTGACATAAGATAGGCTGCATTATTTATTTGTATGATAATTTCAAGGTCACAGTGAAAATAAAAGCACTTTGTTGAGGGCGACAAGATCCAATGCAGAGAAATGGTTTCACGCAGCTTTACTGTTACACGCATTTAGTTCTCCACACATGATGCACACATACTGTCAGCCTCTGAGGAATTTAGTGCTGAGAGAAATGCGATTCCGACTAGCCTAGCGCGGTACTGGAGTGGGAGGGAACAGTGACAGCGGCAGTCTGGAAGGAAGTACAATCATACTGAAAACATTCGCCCAATTTACGAGAGCAGTATGCCTATTAGTTTTCTAATGTATTTTTGGAGAGATAGAGATACAACCATTCGTACTTACGCATTCAGAGAATGAAAGTATTGTAGAAAAGTTTATTTATTTATTTATTTATTATTTATTCTGGTGAAGTTAAGGGCATCACACCATCAGAAATACAAATACAATAAAATAAATAAAAAGAAAAATCATAATAAAACTATAATAATATAAATGAAAAGAAGAATCATACTATAAAATTTAGTGACTAGTAGAACTGAATTAAATTTATAAAGTAATCAATTTAAATATACTGTACTGCTGAAGTCACTTGAGAAGTAAAACTACTTGATTTGTATTTTAAGATATCACCAACAAATGATTTTCGCATGACATTATAGGAATCTGTTTTTCACGATACCAATCACACATATTCTAAAATTCCAATAGAATAAAACCAAGAACTTTTCCACAGCATGTTTCCTTAATAAAAATGACTTGTAACAGTGAAATATTTAATACGAGTAATTTATATAATATTAACATAGCTAACATCAGGGAGAAGACTGAAGACTGCATATTTTTGGACGATTAATACTTCCCACTCCGCTCGGCTCGGCTTGGCTGTAGCAACAAAAGAATCTACCTGCAACCCTCCACACTGATGGCAAGAATACCTCAGGTCCCAGCGCTAAACTCGTCGGAGGAAGACAGTATCACAGTCTGCATTCTGCACTTTCCCATTACATTAAGTATACTGTGATGCAGATAATAATAATAATAATAATAATAATAATATGGACAATTATCTGCAAGTACAACTCATACTGAGAAATGAGCTTTTCAAGCTGCCGACCTATCATCAAGTTAATCAGTCAGTTGGTAAATTACTTTTTGAATATCTTCACTGAAAGAGAATCAACATACTGCCTGACAAAATATCCAAAGAAGGAAGAAATATTTTTTCAATATGATAACGCAAGACCCCACACTGCACAGATCTAATGGAGAAGACAGAGGAATCTGAAACGAAACTTCTGTTCTACCCATCACACACTCAACCATTTGACTTCATAAATGTAATGTTTAGGTGAGGGGTTCGGACTTTTTCCATTGCTGGTTGTCACAATCAAAAATTAAGACAACGTTTTGAAGGGTGGTTGTCCCTTCGTCTTCAGGTGGAAGGAAGGCAAGAAGAGAAAAAAACCTACTGTTGGGATCGTTACGTACAGCTATTCTGTATGACTGATCGTTGATTCCTGGCTTCAGTGGAGATTATAATTAAGAAAGACCCGAAGTCATTAGCAGTATGTTGGCACTAAATGTAATTAAATATAATGCATAAATGTAATTAAAATTTATTTTTATTGACTGTAAGAAGTATAAGGGACCAATGTGAGGCAAGAGACAATGTTGTCCAACATACATTAACTCTCAGAGCAGAGTCTTAACTGAAGGGCAGTCTGGAAAGGTGGCAAATATGTGTTGGCAGGAATGAGTACACATTTTTCAAACAACAACCATAATGATAGCATGTGATATGTCTTCTGTAGCCGGGAAGAATCCCCAAATAACTGTACAGCACTTAATAATACGACAAGCAATTAGTTCACATAATATATTCACTGACAAATCTATGAAATGGATGATAAAATATGAGATGCATCGAACTTATTAAGTACACTTTTTTATTAAGAAAGAAAACTTAAGAGCCAGCCAGAAAACTGCATGATTTGAGAGCAAGTCTTTCAGTTTGCTCCCTTTTCCATGCAGTGGCTTATCCTTAGAAAATAGCTTCAATTAATGATATAATTGTTAGTAAATGTGCAATTACTAATTTTTTACGTGTAATTCTCTGCGTTCAGATGCAAACTTTAACAATAGCAAACAGTAGGTGCAATTAAGAAGACGCCACAGATTCAAGCCCCCTACACAGAGAGCAAGCAGTCCCATGGGTCGAGCACTATCCCACTGAGAATGACTGGATAGGTTGGTTACAGCTTGTCTTTATACTGACAGTGAGTCCCAGTGAACATTCCCCGGGTTTCTGTCAGCCAACCAATGGCAGTTGTCCCCCCCCCCTCCAACTAGAACTACTGCTACTCACTGCATTAAAATTTACGTACTATGTTATATTAAATTCACTCTCCACACAGTACCGGCAGCTGCTCAAGTGTTTCCCAACTTTTTTTTTCCCCCCCTCGCTGTTATTTATATTTGCTTTAACATCTCTGGTCATATCGCGAGTTAATCTTTGGTTGAAATCCAAAGGCCTGTGTACTATTGTTGAGACTGATTTTATTATTGTGAACTAGATGGCGACTGTATATGTATGACTGATTTGTTATGAATATGATTTCGGTGATGAATGAGGCCGGTGATATTCAGGGATGTTGTGGCCCGAATTTCCTGGCATTTGCCTTACGGTTGAGGAAAAACCCTGAAAAACCTCAACCAGGAAATTCAACCTGACCAGGAATCGAACCCGGGCCCTCTGCATAAGAGACCAGCATGCTGACCCCTACACCACAGAGGTGGTCTTTTTCCCAGCTTGTGTGATACATAATTCACATTACGTTATTCACAGAACCTGTTTAACTAAATTTATTAATCATGAAGGAGAATAGTTCGGCCAGCACCATGGATCATGTTCTGGTATAGCTCAGATGGAAAGAGCATTCAGGGAGCAGAGCTGAGAAGTCCCGGGTTCGATTTCCAGTGCCGAAACGAATTTTTCTCAAATTAATAGTTATTCACTAAACTTAGTATTGCTTTCTGCACGGAACTAGGCG
The DNA here is from genome assembly GCF_040183065.1 of Periplaneta americana. Lineage (NCBI taxonomy): Eukaryota > Metazoa > Arthropoda > Insecta > Blattodea > Blattidae > Periplaneta > Periplaneta americana. The sequence goes on along the minus strand of NC_091118.1, from coordinate 215,157,110 downwards.
ATCAGGAAATTTACGTCTAAAGTTTTTCCTTGTTCTGCCAGAAGATTTCTTTTTCTGTATTATTTTTTAAAAATGTGTACATGTTCCCGCACTGATTATATAACCATTGCGAAACATAATACAACGTAATAACTTGCACTTATTCTTAGCTGAGTCACTGCGTGCCTTTATTACAAACTGAAACAGCTAATTTTGAGGGAAGTGGATTCACCAACCATATAGCGGACATCCCCACTGACTGTAATAAGTCACATATATAAGATGACAGCAGTACAATATGTATTCGGTTATTGGAAGTACAAATAAAGTAATGTATGGGGCTTTCATTTAAAAACTTCCCCAATGTAAGTAATTATTTATTTCAATTAAATTTAATGTAAACAAAAAAACACGTAAATTTAGATATTGATAAGTTCAAAACCAGTGTTAACTGCATTTCACATTTCACCCCCTCACCCCTCTTTGAAATTTCAAATGGCATCCTTATATTTTTATACTTAAATTTGAAAGAGTATTCAATTATTTATAAATCTCATTCATTTGTTTGACATCTTTTCCTTTCTATCGTCGCCTGGCAGTTTGTTGTAAGATGAAAACACAGTTTATTTCGGGTAATTTACTATATTTAATTAATTAAATTTACTAAATTAAATATTCAAAATATACTTCATACAGTAATACAGCCTATTTCTGAACTCCTCTACATAGCATTGCCATACTATCAAAATCATGCACAAATAACGTATACCAAAACTTCGGCTTTTATTATCTTCTATCCTGTGTTTTGCATTCAGAAAAAAGTAAAAAAGAGAAATAAAGTGTGTGTGTGTGTGTGTGTGTGTCCTTCCCTTTGTTATATTGGAATTTCCAACCTCCAACTCGCTTGTTACAAGCTGGAATCAGAATACTGAAGGAAAGAAAGAAACAGCATACTTGCAAACTGCAAGTTAGTACACTTTTGTGTCGAATTCTGAAGTGTTGTTACAGCTCCTGTTAGAACTGCAAGAAGAGCTCTTGTGTAAAAATGGACTGAGAGACAGGAATTTCTAAACATGTAAGTATTTTTGTATTTTGGGGCGTGCAATAGCATCGTCGCTAAGGTGTAACTCTGCGAAGATAGAAGGTCACAGGTTCGATTACTGATGGGGTCATGGTCATGTCGAAATGCAAAATAATTACAATTCGACCTCACTTTGTCCCAAATTTGTTCGCTTAAGTATGCACCTATTACTTCTTGTGACGTAGAAAGATCATTTTCTGTGTTCAAGAAAGTGCTTCAGATAAACACACAAGCTCAAGTGACGAAAATCTGATAAATTAGTTGTAGTATGTTCTTTCAAAATGAAACACGAATGTAATATAAAGTAGAGCTCAATTTTGATAGTGTATTTTTTACTGTTTTTGGCTTCATTAAACATTTTGCAATTCATTTTGATTAATTTTCAGAAAAGTCTATGATATATAATACGAATATTTATTTTCAGTCAATGACTTTACTATTAATATATGTAAGGTGCGAGTCCTTACATTACATGATTTAATATTGTATGAACGTTTTCGTCGGTTTCATATCAACATCATCAGATACAACATTCTATATAGCAATATCACTAACAGGTACATATGTCTCTACAACCAAAATACAATATATATATTAATAAGCAACAATATGATAAAAACATGATAAAAACCAACATAATTAGGACATAAATGTGTCTTTCTTGTGTGACTACACCCTACTGTCAAATGATTAAAAGCACACGTGTGATTACAATACTTGTACAAATATGTTTGCAGGTCTTCACTGATAAAATAATAAAAAATAAGATGAAATCCGTATACTATATTGTGTGAAGAGATGCATTACAGTATTTGAACTGTGTTAACTGATTTTTTTCCGTGCCCGTATTCTTGTTTTATCATGACTGTAAGTCTTTTCACCTTCTAATGTATGCACGTCATAATATATAGACTGAGGTTGTGCCTTGAGTCTAATTATTCAAAGTTGTTATGGATATCATTTGTATCCAACGATATATTTCAATATTAGGTTGTCTTATGATGTTGATGTTGTTGTTATCTAATGCCGGGCTTTGGCAACAAAGCCATTAGCGTTCTTGTTCTCCAATATTTCTCTGTGGTGGATCCATCAGGTAGAACTTCACAAGTTTGTAGATGATCTTCAGTTAATTAGCATAAGTGTAACCGTTTTTTAAGTGGGCACCAATTTTTTGTTTGTAATGGTGGTTACATCACCCACTCACGTAAACCCCCAGTATGACTGGAGGGCCACACCTGTCGTTGGTTAATGGGTCCATCGGACCTGGCCGGGAGGAGTTTTAGAGTCCACCGACCTTTCTCACAAGCACCACTTGTGGAACATTTCTACGCCGTGGCAGGCCAGCGTAAGAGATGAAATAGCATTTCCTCTATTTCTGATGGTGTGGTTATACCGCCATTACTCGCCATTGTCTTATGATGTTGATGTTGATATATTTTGGTTTGTAGAGACATATGTACCTGTTAGTGATGATATTGCTATATAGAATGTTGTATCTGATGATGTTGGTATGAAACCGACGAAAACGTTCATACAATATTAAATCATGTAATGTAAGGGCTTGCACCTTATAATAGTAAAGTCATTGACTGAAAATAAATATTCGTATTATGTTCATTAAACATGTTTTGTCATAATATGATAGTGCATGAATGCATGCATATTTTAAGATTAGATAGTGCATGGAAATCCAGGCTTTATATTTTGCATGTTTTTGCATTTTTTTTTTTTGTTTTATTATGCATTTTTTGGGATTTTTTTTTTTTTTTTGCGTATATAAATCCCAGTTCTAGTCATAAAACAGGGATGTCCAATTTTGAGAACTTATAAAATGTATTAATATAAAATAGTATGTAAGTTTTAATCCGGCAAAGTGCAGTGAGTTCACAGATGCAAGCAGTGGTGGTAGTGGAGGGGGGGGGGGAGGCTGCCACTGGAAATGTTTGATGGAACTTACTGCATAAGTGGTCCTGAGAGCATTCTAAGGTAAGCATTCACTAGGTAAGCGTTCACTACATCGTATCGCACTCCACGTACGAATTGCACGCAACGGATATTTTAAGTGCAGTGCGTTCACTGTAACGGCTCCACCTCAACACCTCATCGGATTCCCCTATCAGCTGTTTAAAACATGACGTCGTACGATATTGACATTGCTGAAAACAGAGGAGTTGAGGTTAAGTCTATTAATTACGTCTGTTAGCAAATAAGAATTTGTAATTGCTTCATGCATCTTAATTGAAGAGGAAGAAACGAAAGAAATATTGGTTACATAATATACTTGCAAGAAACGATTTGATTACTGTAATGGGAACGCCTCAAATTATATAATTCTTCGCAATTTTCTACACGCGAAATAAGTTTTCCGTCTGCCATTGTGGCACGACACTGAACATGGCACAACATAATAGTAACAGTTGAGCAATTAAAATTGATTCATTAAAGACGGCCATGATCGCACGCATCGGAAAAGTTGCCCATCCGAGCAAGGTTGCCATACGTACGACTATTTTGACTAATTGTACAAGGTACGACCGCACTCTATGTCGTACGCCATTTTGTACGACTATTTTACTGAAGGGAAAAATAATTGGGAATTTATAATGTTGGTTTATAATTAACATAAAATTGATGGTTAATTCGTCCCTTTTAGACAAGTTTTCTTCATTTAGTATGTCTTGGATTAATGTGAAAAAAACATGCTTTTAAGGAGGGGGGGGGGGATGCTTTGAAAATCGATCTGGTAACTATCCTTGCCATGCAAGTCACAATTTGTCATATTGAGCTCTAGTTTTCACGCATACGGCGCAGTTATATCAAAGTAATACAGGTTTAATTTTATTAACTTCCTTGTTTGTTCGACAAAGGAAGTCTTTTATCAATGAAATAGTACCGCAGTAGCATTAAGAAGTCCTAATGCGCCGACATTATAGAAGTGTCGGGTTTGAGTTGACTATAGCTGAATTAATTTGATATAATTTTCAGCCGCCACATTGATACTAAAATAGGCCTATCTTCCGCCGCGCTGGCCAAAGATCAACTTTCCGTTGATTTTAAATATAACAAAGTTGATTCTAACCAAGCGTCGTCGTGCACGCATTACGGCGATGACAGTGTTGATGATGAAGAAATGGGTGGTGATTTGTTTCAATGTTGAATGTCATTGTGGATGTGAACAATAAATAGTATTTTTTTTATTATTTAAAATTTATTGGTAGACATATATTATACAGTATATATATATATTTTTTTTTTTTTGGTGAAACGGGCGTTGAGCGGATTCCACCGATTTTGGAATAGACACCGACGTACTTGAACTGCCAACATAGAAAACAAAAAATCACACTCAATCGCTTTCACCTTCATCTTGACGGGATAATAAAAGCCTAACCTAACCTAAGTGCGTCGGTGTCTATTCCAAAATCGGCGGAATCCGCTCAACGCTCGTTTAACCTTTTTTTTTTCTACGTATTTTGCGATTCTTTATCAACTGTGTAATGACATGAAGGTGATAATGCCAGCGAAATGACCCCAGCGCCGAAAGGTACCCATCATTTGCTCTTTATGGGTTGAGGCAAAACCCGTAAACAATCTCAACCAAATAACTCGTCTCATCAAGATTTGATTTTACTACAGAGCGGTAGACTAGAAATATATTAGGAAGTTGCGAAATGTACGACAATTTTATGCTGTAGTAAGACTATTTTCATAAGTTAATACGACTGTTTCGATTCATTTATCCGGCAACCCTGCATCCGAGAAATGTGGACTAGAGTTGGGCAACACAATTCTTTTTCAGAAGTCGATTCCAACGATTCAATCACACATTACGAATCGATTCTAACGATTCGTTCACGATTCTTCTCAGTCTGCGTTTCCAACTATTCTTTTGAATCGTCAAGGAGTTCACGATTCTTCCCAGTCTGCGAATCCAACTATTCTTTTGAATCGTCGCAAGACACTTTCCTTTGCAAACCACGCGTAGAACAAAAATGTTCTACATCTCTCGCATAGATGGCATAAGAGGCGAGACATTGGATTGTCTCTTTCTCATTGGCTGGAACCATTCAGTATGACCTCCATTAGTCTACAAAATTACCCAAGATAATGTCTCTAAATTATAATTTATCAACTGAACCTTATTATGAAGTACATTTTTTGCATTACATCTCTATTTAACTATGCAAATTTCAGGTTTGTGTTCATTATTTTCCATACTTAACAAATGCAGTACATATTTTGATTTCACTCTCGCTCGGGAGCATTCGACACGGTTCGGAAATGTCCGTTGACAGGTTACATCAAACAACTAATAGAATCGTGGGTTACGATACCATGCCGATTCCTTACTATTCTTTTGAACGACGATTCGTTATGATTCTTTTGAACGACGATTCGTTGATACCACGAATCGATTCTTACGATTCTTTATTATTAGTCATTCGAATGAACGATTCGTTCACGAATCGACCCAATTCTAATGTGGACGGATTTGCCGAGAGGCGATGCGTCCGATACGATGTAGTGAACGCAGTACATTATTAATTACAGCAAAGTAGTCTTTTTCCGATTCGTCCGATGAGTGCGATACGATGTAGTGAACCCTTACCTTAAGAACACTGCAGCATGCATAAGAGAGTTATTTGACAGTACCAAGACCACAGCCATACCTGGTTCATGTTCTGCTCCACGATGGTCTCTATGGACAGGCGCTCGCGAACCAGGTGCAAGTTCAGAATATCGCGCAATTTCTCGCGATTATACAGTTTATCAATGTTGGCAGCAGCCCATGCCATGTTGGAGGGCGCGAATAACGTGACGTCCTTCATCTTAGTGATCTCCTGCATGAAGTCTCCGCCCTCGTCGCGAATTTTGTTATAGAACCTGTACAGTGGGCCATCCTCCTGGTCCTGTGCAGCAAACGAGCTCAGTGAACACACGTCCATCAGCCACGGCATGTAAACAAACAGCTGCTCCATTTAAAATACCACAACCGTGGTTTGCGAAAAAAGAAGTTTCAATAGTGGTACCAAAAATTTTCCTCCTTGCAATTGTATTTGTTTACATGCCATAACAGCAACAATACTGACCTCGGGCACAAAATTATTCACAACAGATGAAATACACACATTATAAATTAAAAGCATACAATCAGTGTCCAATGCTTGATAATATCAAATAAAATGTATTAAGAATAAATAATACAAAAACAACTTGGCAATCTGAGCAGAGGTCGTGATTACGATGGAACAGCTTCAACAAAAGATGGCGCCACCAATACAGTCTTCGTGTTTTCTTTTCACAGTTCCAACTCGCATCGGTTTTCATGCTCTGATCAGATTCCAAGTTGTGCAGATTGCAATCAAACTTTTCCGTTGAGTGTTTTACTGTTTCACTGTCGACTATACAACACAGTTCTTATGGCGTACAAGGAATTCAAGAAACTACAATAATTCTTAATATAAAATTTGTTTTTGGGGTTCCTTTGTATGTTTTCAGTAATCTATTCATGTTTATTTATGAAATACTGAAGGCTCACCATGTACGCAGCCCCTGAATAGTTATAGGAAGTCCCTATACAGCAAATTGAATTGTCCATTCTCCTTTAGATTTATGTTTGCAATTTCTCCTTCAGGCTTTATAGTTTTTCTCCCTCCACATGACGTCACAGTAAGTCATAAACCCTTTAATACATTACATATCAATGCTAGTCCGTTAATGAAATATGTAAGAAAAACATGACATAACCTTTAAAATTAGTTTCAGTTCATTGCCACCAGGCCTATTTTACATACAACTGCACGATCTCTTACATTGATTAGATAGATAATTCATGTTATCGCTAAGACCAAAACGAGTGATGATGTTAATAGTTACAGAGTTTCCAACCTCGAGTAGCCTCAACACACACCAGCTAGCCCTTCACCTGCCATAATAAGATCTATATACAGAAACTGCTCTTTGATCAAAAGAGTGTAATCAAACTATATCACAATGTTTAATCTTACCTTAAATTGTAACAAGTGCTCGAAATGATCATCAACAAGCTTCAATATATAGTTGAATGCTATACTTCGATTTTATGATTGCACCAGAAGTGTTCACAGGAAGTTACCATGGTTGCTATGGCAACAACAAATCACGGTCTGTTCTGAGTTGTGACGTAGTAGCATTGTTGCTGGTTTTCATTTTATGAACTAAGCCACGCTTGTTCATATTTATATTTTGTCTACTATGTGGCCTGTGCATACCAGTTCCCAGCTTTACAGAGGTTTCACCTATTTGTGCCATCATGTGGAAAGGAATGTAACTCGAAGAGACACTACAAGTGACTAGGCCAATTGACCGACTCCATGAATTGGATTCACTCTCTTCTCGATATCTGATTATGCAAGTATTTTGCCTTCATAATAGTGAACATTTGCAGCACTCATTTCACATTTATCTGCGAGTTTGAATCATATTAAATTAAATAAATTTGTTTCAGCTATTGCTTATAAAACATAGTAGTGAAAACAGTACGACACTCAGTTATACCAATCATGTAATGATACCATGCCTCTATAACCTATTAAAAAACATGCATCTGATATGTATAAAACCTCTGTCTGTCTCATCAGTGTTCTCTAATGTAGGTACACCTCCTCATCTTCACATGCACACTATTCTGTAAGTTGTGTTGCGGCTTACCGTGTTGTAACAATATCTGTGTTCGTTTGGGCACATGTATTCATGTTAATAACTGGTCATGTGGTAGCCATCTTTGTCTGTCTGCTCAGTGTGTTGTTTCCATTCCGATTTCGTGTTTGTGTTGTTGCTGTAGCAGCAGCATACAGTTTGTGAGGTACCTTACTACAACCCTTCCCACACACAGTAAGATTTCCTACTTATGGCAGGAATAATTTGAACAAACTTCTGAAAGTCATTAGCAAAGGTACAACAACATCCACTGGTGACTCAACATCTGTTCAATCCCAGTGTAAACATTGTTGATGAATACATTAAGCAATTGCTTCTCTCAACTTAATATGAAGGAAGCAGCACGGGCCTCATCTGATGGTATCGGCATTTATTATTATAGACGACTATGACTTAAAATTCTACAGTAGGTTTAGTGAAAGAGTGAGCTAAATAAATATAAGTCACCAGAATCAATTTTGTTATACCTGTAAGACAATAAACACACTTCTGTACAGCAATATTGTAACTGCAGGTATTTCTGTAGTCTGTATTTCATATAGTGGCATGAAAATGTTTATCTGTCAATAATGAAAATATGGTAGTTATAAGAATTCGATTGGATCATTTCGGCTCTGGGTTAGTTCACTCTATCATTAAACCACTCATTTCTGTTTAAACGTTCAAGAGTTTTGCTTCAAATATAAATGCTTCAAGTTAAGGCACTACAGGGTGTTCATTTCAAAGTGTGTCATGACGTCACTTTTGTTGGGTCACCGATTTGAAGCGAGTTTCAGCTTATATGTTAGAGAAGTTGCCTATTATTTAAGGCGTTCTTCAATCTCAACTTGAGAACGTGTACTGTATAACTTGAAAGTCGTAGCAACAGATGGCGGTCTGTACGGTCTGTGTGCTACCATAATCTCTTTCGAACTGTGTTTTGCGCCGGCAAGTCGTACGCAGGGTATTTGTTATCATCGGTTGCGTACGGTAACATTCCACAACACAAATCAAATGCTCCGTGTCCATGTTGACCGTCGAAATTAATGTCTCAACAAATACGTAAGTAAATCGTCTTAACCCTCTCCCCATATCCCGACAGTACGTATTTCCAAACAGTTCACATTCCTGCCACTACCGGCGTTACCGTACGTATCGGTACATACTCTTCAGAATGAACGTCGTACTTGCTAGGCAACTTCTCTGCCTCATAGGTTATACACCTCTGCGGAAGTGTAGGAAGATTGAATTCTCTAGGCTCATCGGCTAGCCACATGACGGCATACAGCGAGCCATGACACACTTTGAACTGAACACCCAGTATACACATGCATATGTTTATGCCAGGATTGAAGTTGGCATAGCAGGTGGGGTACGTTCTTGTACCAGAGAGAAGCTTTTTGTCAACCTGGCGAAGTATCTAATAACCACAATTAGTCTAAATATTCCGGAACTTAAAACAGAAACAGGTCCCTAGCAGAGGATTCGTATTCCGAACATGTCAAGCTTTTCTTAGTTACTATTTCTTAAAAATTTTATATTATTATCTAGAAATTATAATGATACTCCTTTATATTTTGTTATATCATTTAAATATTTTATAATTTCATTTATACACAAATTTATTCTTGTCTTCAAATGAACGTTCATCTGCGAGTGTGTTGCCACGCTATTTGCCAACAGAATCGGATATTCATAGTCAAGCGTATAGATTGCTCAAGCAAATTACAATGACCAGCTATCTTTGTCACAGATGATGTCTTTGTGCCACCAGCGAATAGGGATTATAAAGAATGGACACTTCGCGTCGGTACCTTTGATGTAGCCGGACTGATTTCAATGACCTTCAAGTCAACTAGAGCGTGAGATTCTGCTTTCTCCCTAGAGTTGGCGCTGACATCACACCAGCTAGCAGTCGACACAGCGGAAATATAACACACATAATTAATACATCTAGGTACATTATGTATGCAAATAAAATAAACTGGATCCATAAAATAATAAATCCGTCATTAACTGTAATGTCTAGACTCTATAGAGTTCCTTTATAATGAGAGTTGAGATGTTGACCCCAACAACAACTAAAATATGTAATGATTTGATAGCGCAGAAAATGGAAAAACAAAACTCTTACGAGAAGTAAAACCATATACCTATATTATATTATATACAAATATTAAACGAATATTAAATTAAACAGAGTGAATATGATGACTCAGAATTTGGCAAGAGCGTTTCAAAACTGAAGTTATGATGTCAGCAGTAAGTGTCTGTGGTAGTTCAAAAGTCTTCCTGAAGCATTCAAAGAACTTGGAAATCACACCACGAGCTCCAATAAGAAGACCAATCACCTCAATGTCTTCAAGCTGGTATTTTGCTTTGAAGTAATCTGTTTAATTTTTTTATTCACTTTCTATTCATATATGTTTATTTTAATTTTCTTTCTACAAAATTTATGTAAACATTTAATATTGCAAAATTCATGTAGGAGAGTATACTGAGTCCTTCTGGGCTACCTCCAATGGGAGGCAGTTATTACCTTACCTATAATGTATTATATTATTTTATAATATAATTTATTATATCTGAACTATAAAAAATTATTATTACAACTAGTTTGTCACTGAGAAATAAGGAAAAGCTGTTAACTTGAATTTATTTGAAGCAAAGCGTTACTGGATTATGCAATAAGGTAGGCGATGTTTGGATCCTGTGTCTCAACTCTCTTCTCAATTATTATCTTAGCCTATGCTCGATTACACTAACCTCTAGTGCTTGAAAGTGGAACTAAACGTTGGCGCACAGAGAAACAAAACACAGGAAAATTCGCTCATTGTTCATTCTTTATAATCCCTATTCGCTGGTGCCACCACACATCTCTCACATCTTTCAAGGAAATCAGTTCTTCTTCTGAAATTGCTGCAATTTCCCTTCTTATACTGTCTGTCAGTTCTTCCACCATATGCAGGTCATTTCGATATAGGCCTACTTCATTTTATTCATTTTTTCATCATCAGCTCGACAACTCTTTCAAGGTCCTGACTGTCCCAAGAAGTCTTCGCCATTCTATTTATTTAGTTCCCCCATAAATAGAAATCGCATATGGTAGGTATTACAAGAATATTCACTGTAAGATCACGAAATTAATGTATGTAATAAAACATAGCCATCTACCACTTCATTTGTTCAGGAATTGCAGCCATGTGATAATGTAAGTAGAGTACATTTCTGCAACTGGATGATAGATAAGGTTATTTTACGACGCTTTATCAACAGCTTAGGTTATTTAGCATCTGAGTGAGATGGTGATAATGCCAGTGAAATTAGTCCGGGGTCCAACACCGAAAGTTACCCAGCATTTGCTCATATTGGGTTGAGGGAAAACCCTGGGAAAAATCTCAACCAGGTAACTTGCCCCAACCGGGAATCGAACCCGGGCCACCTGGTTTCGCGGCTAGACGCGCTAACCGTTACCCCACAGATGTGAATGTGATGGATAATGTTAATAATGACTCTACTGATCAATATTTAATTTGTTTCACGGTTGAAGCATGGGTTTATTTACATGTCATGTAGTGACACAGGACAATAGATACTGGAGTGCAGAAAAACCCGATCTTGTACACAAAATGCCATTGCATGACCAAAAAATTGGTGAATGATGTGCAGTGAATGCTTACAGAATTATAGGGCCAATATTTTTTTTAATACCGTGAATGCACAGACCTACAGAGATAACATAATCACACCATTCCCAGAAGAATTATCCCATACTGAATGTACACAGGCATTTTTTCAAAAAGATTCTGCTACAGTGCATATAGCTGTTCTATCATTAGCTAAGTATACCTCTTCATAGAACATCTTGTTATTCCTCATCTTTTACAATATCCACCTCGCGTCAATGGAATTCCTTGTCACAAAGTATTAGGGGCTGCAAGACAACAAACATCTTTAAGAACAGTTTAAAAGATAACCTTATTAGCATTTCACTCCAATCATACTGATTTAAACAATCACTGACTATATTGTTACTTTTTTCTTTAGACATCATCCTGATTGTGCTGTATTTTCAAAATTGTCTCATAATAATCTCTTTCTATTATCTAATATCATTTGAAATATATTAACATTCTATGTATTTTAGTTTAATTCTGCTACATAGTTTATTTCAGTGTTTAATTAATAGTTCATAGTATTTTGTTGTTTAATTCGTAAATAACTCTTGTATACATGTAACTATCATCTAAATCAAATTGTTGAATTCTTTGTAAGTTCATGCATATGTATATACACTTTTTGCTGGTTGAGTGGAAGAGAAGGCCTTAACTCTGCCAGCTAAAATAAATATTATTGTTATTATTATTATTATTACTATTATTATTATTATTATTATTATTATTATTATTATTAATTGTGGACATTTCTGAAGATAGGGTGATCAGTAAGGGAATATGGCTAGCGTGATCCCCAGATCTAACAATATGCGATTTCTATTTATGGGACAACTTAAAAAATGAATGAAATCAAGTGTATCAGAATAACTGCATACACTGGAACAACTGAAAGAAAATATAAGAAGGGAATGTGCAACAAGTTCAGAAGAAGAACTAATGAGTGTTAATACACATTCTTTTAAAAGGTTTGAGAGATGTGTGACGGCACAAGGACATCATTTCCAACACCTTTTATGATAAAGGTAGCTGGTTATTCTAATTTGCATGAGCAATCTATGCATTTGTCTTAAGCGGTATGAATATCCGACTCTTTCGGCAAACAGCGTGCTTCCACCCACTATGCACAGCCATACACCCACGGATGAACGTCTATTTAAAGACTATGTGTTTTATAATGACTAGTACATAGGAATATGTGACAGAAAAATAGTTGAGGTTGTAGGACACCACGGTAGAAACGAAATTCAAAATCAGCTTCTTTCCACACTCTTAACCACTCGGCAAGTATCTAGATTGCATAGAACTATTTAGTAACATCGTGATAAAAAAAGATAGATTGCATTTGTTCCTGTGCATAACTAATGAATGGAAGCAGAGTCCTCCACACTTTTACTCTGTAAATAGTTCAGTCATATTGAGGTACGTAATCTAGATAATTACCCTATTCTTGTCTATACGTTTAGACTATACTACGATTGTACATAATGAATAAAGATAATAATCGTGTTATATTAACGTGTATAAGCACAGACTAGTGAAGTTCATGGAAGTGGACAGTATGGAAACACTTCACTGAACGCAGTATACAATTTCCAATCATGTATTGACCAATACAGAAAAGTAAAATATGTACAAAATCCTTTTTACAGAAGAGGTAAACGTAAGTCACGAAATGTTTTATTGTTTGTCTGGACGTGTCTCAAGCACCAGTTTCCATATAAGGCAACAGGCAACATCACGTGAAAGTAACAACATATCGATCACTGATAAATTCTTCAGTCATGGCGAAACTCACTTGCACTGTGACAGACTGTAGCATGTTTAAGTAACATTTCTCAAACACAGTTAAAGTTATAACAGCCACTTTATCAGTTTATTTCCGTCTTTGTTTCACGTCCTTTAATAACACTTACTTACTTATGGCTTTTAAGGAACCCGGAGGCTCTTTGCCGCCCTCACATAAGCCCGCCATTGGTCCCTATCCTGAGCAAGATTAATCCAGTCTCTACCATCATATCCCACCTCCCTCAAAAATCCATTTTAATATTATCTTCCCATCTATGTCTAGGCCTCCCCAAAGGTCTTTTTTACCCTCTGGCCTCCTAACTAACACTTTATATGCATTTCTGGATTTGCCCATACGTGCTACATGCCCTGCCCATCTCAAACGTCTGAATTTAATGTTCCTAATTATGTCAGGTGAAGAATACAATGCGTGCAGTTCTGTGTTGTGTAACTTTCTCCATTCTCCTGTAACTTCATCCTTCTTAGCTCCAAATATTTTCCTAAGAACCTTATTCTCAAACACCCTTAATCTCTGTTCCTCTCTCAAAGTGATAGTCCAAGTTCCACAACCATACAGAACAACTGGTAATATAATTGTTTTATAAATTCTAACTTCCAACTTTTTTGAGAGCAGACTGGATGATAAAAGCTTCTCAACCGAATAATAACATGCATTTTCCAGATTTATTTTGCGTTTAATTTCCTCCCAAGTATCATTTATATTTGTTACTGTTGCTCGAAGATATTTGAAGTTTTCCACCTCTTCAAAGGATAAATTTCCAATTTTTAGGATAAATTTCCAATTTTTATATTTTCATTTTGTACAATATTCTGGTCACGAGACATAATCATATACTTTGTCTTTTTGGCATTTACTTCGAAACCTATCTCTTTACTTGCTTCAAGTAAAATTATATAATAGTTCTTCAAAATGAATGGACTACTATTTTAAAATATTTAATTCAAGTAGTGAAAATGTGCAGAGAAATGCAACTTTTTATGGTACAAAATAAACGTTTGGGGATTTGTCACAATGTGCTTGTATAATTGAAAAAGTGCTATTTTTATTCCACTCATTTTCTCAATTTTTTTTTTTTTTTTTTCACCTGTGGGGAAAGTTTGAAAAGTGTGAGACTAAAAATTTTTTGTAACAGGTGTTCCTAACTGTTGACAATCGCAAACTTTTGTTTTTAATGGACTTCTCTTCTGCCATGCCTATATTAAAACAATGAAAGAAAATTTGTTTCTATGGCCAGCTTACAACTCACAAACATTTTAGTATGTAGGCTTTCATGGCCGGTGTCTAGTTGAAATGGAGCTTCCGGCACAATCTAGTATATACAGTCACGAAGCTTGAGTTGTGAGTTTGCTAGGAACAAAAGACTGTGCCGGTACTATTTCGCATTGTCTGTAATGAGGCGATCCTAGTGGTTAGCAACTATCTATGGATGCATATTTACTACGTATTGAGCTTCGTTACTATATATACTAGAACATACATGGGCACAATTTTCGATTATTTGAGGGACTCGATTTGAAATAGTTTGTTTACTAGGAGAGCAGACTGCAGAGTAGGATGGGAAATATAAACTGCTGTGACCTGCGTCACCTTATCGTAATCGCTAAGGCGGTCAGTGGCGAATTATTAGGAAAGGGCTTGGTTAAAGTGAGAGACTCGAAAACTTTTATTTAATTTGGCAAATTAATTCGGCAGCTTTAATCATAAACCTCTTTACTGTTTCTCCATCATTGAATTGATTTAAATCACAGGCAAGAAATTGCTTAACTAGCCAATAATATTCCATCATGTTGTCTACGTTTATTTTCTTGAATATTCTGGCATTTCTCAAGATTACTTAATATATTTGCACGTTCTCGACCTAAAATAATTTCAGAAAATCATATTTCGTTTTCTACGCACATTTGATATTTTTTTTATAAATTTATTTTGAAAATAATACGTGCAAACAACATTTAATTCCTTGTAGGCTACCTTTTAATGCAGCGTGTTTAAGGTATAATCACAGTCTACTATATACAGTCGCGAAGCTCAATATGTAGTAAAAATGCAAACATGGGTAGTTGCCCACGACTAGGATCGCTACTATCGTCTCATCATCGCAGATCTCTCTCCTACCAGACGACAAAATATGTTACACTTTTGTTGTCGTGTTCTTTTGGAAAAATTAACACCTTCCTTCCATTATTGAAATATTAAATGCATAAAGCTAATTTATTATTTTAATGAAGTATATTAAATTCCACCATAAACTCGAAGATGCCTGCAAGAAATAGGTTAATATTATTTTTGTTTGTGCAAAACGAACTGAAATTTACTATAATCGTTTCACTCATTCAAGATTATAGCAATAATTAACTATGAAACCAATAAATATTAATTTGCATTTCCCTTTACAGCAATAATAATGGAAATATGAATTAATGGAGTAACTTACGTGTACCGGTACTTGTAGTGTAGGCTTACGTAGTTAACAAAGTGGGATGAGGTTAAGCAATAATAATCACACCAGAATTGGAAATAAAACGTCATCAATAAATTTTATTGTAACAGACTTTTTCTACGTCTCTAGTAAAGTAAGAAATAAAAATAACAACAAAATTAACCGCTATAATTAAAAACATATCCTTCGAAAAAAAAAGTAGGCCTAAGCAATAATAATCCCACCAGAATTGAAAATAAAACGTGATCAATAAATTTCATTAAAACAAACTTAATTTTTCTACGTCTCTAGTAAAATATTATTATTCCAATTATTGTATTTTAGCCATTAACATTTTCATTACAACCAATAACGAACATTTCACAAGCATCAATGTGAAATACGCAACGAGCTAGCACTCGATGGAAATACGACACAGTCTGAAGTCGACCGTGGACAGTCTATTGTTTCTAGTTGCTAACCGCTTGGAGCGCTTTATCACGAGATTTGCAAAAAATCACCTCAAGCTTCGCGACTATATATAGTAGACTGTGGTATAATGTCGTATTTAGTATACTATGCAAATGTTAAGATCATAAATTTTCTTCAGAATAGTACGAAAAATAACATTTAATTTGTCTTACCTTTTAATTCAGCATGTTCTTTATGACATAAGGAGTAATGTCGTTGTATATTAAATTTATTATGCCTAGCATAACATACACCGTATGTTCTCCCCTTCTAAACAGCAAAAAAACTCTTCCTCCCATTTCTCATGAAATAATCGTTTTCTAACGCGTACACACTGCTTTGATAATGCCATTATGCCACCACTGATATTGCTTATGAAACTGATATAGAACCTGCCCACACCTAGGAGCTACGTGAGGGAGGAACGGGGACTGTGAAGATGATGTCACTCAGAGCGATGAGCTCTGTGAAGGTCAGTGAGGCACAAATTCTCAAGTGAGGCACGATGTCCATCTCTGTACTAGACTGTGCTTCTGGGCTAAGATGCCGTGGTCTACTGGTGTAGATATTCCCAGACGTTTCGTCTACTACTGCAGCAGATATCTTCAGTGGTTAGGTAATCTAGGTCGAAGTCTTCTGCTAGGGCTACCTGTGGTAACTGATACCCTGACTGGTTGCCTCTCATTTATTGAGCAAGGAGTTGGCCTTGGTGTATCGTTGTCGTGGCGGTCCACGCTCGCTGGATCTCGTTTTCCACCTGCCGTACTGTCATTGCGTATAGGTTTAGTCCTGTCCTAAAACGGACTCGTACTAAACCTATATGCAACAACGGTACGACAGATGGAAACCAAGATCCAGCGAGTGTAGTCTGCCGAGACAATGAAACGCCACGACCAGTCCAAGGCCACAGTGATCCAGCAGGTGCGCACCGCCGCGACAACGGAACACCAAGGCCAATCCCCGGCTCTATAAATAAGGACAGGCAACCAGTCAGGGTATTTTGCTGATCGATGGAGTTGTAATAGAGCCAATTGGCTAGTCTACATCCATCGAATCAAGTCATTTTACCTAAGAGCCAACTGGCTAGTCTCTGAAATTGAGACATCTCATCCTGCCTAAGGTTTTTCCGTGGTTTTCCTAAGGCGTTAAGACAAATGTTGGGAAGAGCCCTAAAAGAAATGGTCCACGGACCTGCATTCACTTCCCCAGACATTGGTGACGGCTCAAAATTAATGATTATTCACATCGAACTCGGGCCCTAACAGAATTCAATCGTCCCCTTGTACAGATCAATGGAGTCATCAAAGAGCCAATTGGCTGGTCTCCTGATCTGAGAAAAATCATCAAAGAGCCAATTGACTATTGCTGTTAAGATTAATCCCTATGCGTTCGATTCTTCAAACAGCCAAACTGGCTATTACTTGTTTCGTGCCTAGACTCCTCCTCCTAGTTGGTACCATCGCGTCTCTCCTCCGGATCAGGTCGCTGTACTTCTGTCCCCCCCCCCCCCCCGTATGTTGTAGCTAATCAGTTACGTCCATTTTCGGCTTATCCACTGGAAATTTCTAGCGCTCCTTGACTGGGGCGGCGAAACCCGAAGTGAGACAAGTGGCCAAGAGGCTTGGAGCTCACATATTCAGTTTTTCACAGCCCCAACTCCCCCCTTGCAAGGACGTGTTTTCACGTACCTTTAAAGCTTCTCCTCCCACTTCCCCCCCTCATTCATTCAGTCAGGGTATCAGTTGCTACAGGTACCCCTAGAAGGAGACTTCGACCTAGGATACCTAACCACTGAAGATGTCTGCCGCAGTAGTAGACGAAACGTCTGGGAACATCTGCACCAGTAGACCACGGCATCTTAGCCCAGAAGCTCCATTTCAACTAGACACCGGCCGTGAAAGCCTGCATGCTAAGGGCAACCAACATTTTTGTTGTAAAAATGGTTAGGATATTATATACAAATTTACACAAATAATTATACAAATATACAGTAGATTGGATTGCATTCATACAGAAATAAAATTAATACTGCATCCCCATTTGTGCACGAAAAAAAAAAATTGGTAAATGAACCAAATAAATATTTAATAGATTTTCTTAATTAATTCGAAAATGATCGATTTAAAATAATTGATGGTGAATAAATATTTCTTCCACTACAAATTGGGAATTCCTTTCGTGTTTTTATACCACATATTTACAGTATATACAGTATACATTAATTATTGTAAATATTTGGGGTATAGCAGATATTTACGTCTATATTTGTTTCACATTCTTGGGATAGGTCAGGCTTCTCCAAATAAAAAAAAAATCTGTAAGCTTTGTGTACACTTGGTTGTTCGTGAATTTATGCCAGTACTAGTCACTATTATGAGAATTATTAATTTAAAATTGATACTACTCATATAATAATGGTTTTGATTACTATCCTGTCCAACTAGAAAATGAGATATTTTTACAAATTCCTTTTAGTTCATTATTGTAAGTATGTACATTTGTTGCAAGCTCTTAGAAGATACAAAAGAGATTAGGTTCTCCCCCTCCCCTCTTGCCTGAAGAGAAACAAAGCTAAATGGAATTAATTTTAGCATTGCCACCTTATCTTGAATAAGAAGAATAAAAAAGAAAGAAAAAGTTGAACAGCGTGTGGTAGAAATATTATGTGATTTGCGGCATGTAAAAGAACCCCTGGGGCACGACAGGTGTCTCTCAGCAAAATTTATGTTCAAATGTCGCAAAAAGTTAATTTTGACGCTACATAACCCACTTGTTGAAAAGCGTCATTAACAAACACCACGGATATTAAAAAAAATATTGACTATTCTCCGTGTTTTGTATTTTGTTGCATTGTATGTTACCAAGAGGAAGTCTGATGGTGGTTGTAGCATACAAAATAGCTACATCATGTATGCATACATTTAGTTGGAAACTATTGTAATATTCATGATATGAACTCATTAAATGCTGTGTGTACCGATTGTGTCAGCTTATTTCTGCAAACACAAACGTTCTAATTATTTGGAAAATGTTGATTTCAATTCTTTTAAAGCCTGTTATTTGTTGATAGTGACTATGATTCCTATGATATCCATGAGTGATAAATATCTGTAATTTATAATCCACCTCTGCACAGTTGTTGAGCTGGCAGTAGTATTTTTTTAGCAAGAGCAGCTCTACACTGCTCCACAGAGCATTCAGTTGCCTGGCCCTGGGTTAATCAATATCCATTGCAAATTTGTACACCCCTTACATGTGGATAATGAAATTCTGAATCAAAATGTTCCAAATCTCTTACTGGTACCTAACAACATTTTGTCTTTATTCATGAACGTGCATTAAAATTATGTTACATAACACGAATGGCTTTGTTTCTTCATCCAATGAAAGTTCCAGAAATGCATTACCATTACTTGGATTTCAACAGGCAAGCACGTTAACAACTGTGCCAATGATATAGCATAACCATCAACGAGGCGAGAATGATGCTGGCTTCAAAATATGAAATTAATAAACGCGAAATAAAATCCATACGATCACTTCATAAAGTAAGAAGGTCCGCTAGCTTCTCAAGGTAAAATTACATTTCATGTGACGTTGCTTGTAAAGGAAACAGACACGTGTTGCTGTATTCGAACAGAGTCATGTATTAACGACGCAGTGACTAGTTCAGAGAGGTTAGGAGTGACACACGCAAGGAGAGGTGAGGTACGATTAAATGGGGCAACATGGCAATATTTTCCTGAAATGCCTTTATGGTCTTAAACCTCAATCAATTCGGCAATTCATGCAATCTGGATTCTAACGTGGATCAAACTGAACAAAGGTGCAAAATTACACCACAGTGCCATGATATTTTGTGATAATCCGTGTTTTTCCTTTCAATACTGTTAAAACTTACTGTGATATAATTTATTTTTTAAACTTTAATGGTAACAATGTTTTAGAAATAATACTGCATTCTCTGTCACTATGCCTGTTAGACCTTATTTCTGTCAGTTCTACATGTGACTACAGCATGTTTCTAAGTAACACAAGTCTATAAACTAAACACATATACTCTACAGACGATGGGGCCCAGAAATCCATCTATGTCTTGGGCCAAATGCCTATAGATATTCCCGTATTACCAATTTCTATTTCATACTTTTTTTTAAGAAAGGAATTTGTACAGAACTGATTGATATACATCCAGAATTCAGTCAGTGGAACACACCCAGAAAAAAATGTATAATATATACACACATTTCACAGAACTTTCAAACCGGAACTGATATACACATAGAGAAATAAAATATAAACAAATAAATGAAGTCAAATGCTCAGCAAGTACAGAATAGAAGCCGATCACCACAACACCCAGCGCACCCAAATCAGCGTACCGGCAAACTGTACTCATAGCTCACAAGCTTTCAATTTTCCCACACTACCCGTCTGGGTGCAGCTCGGAGGTGGATCGAGGGGGCGAGGGACTTCTGGACCCTACAAGTCTACTAGACCTCGACTGATGTAGGATGGCACGCCACGTGCCGGCTCCCAACGCCTCACAGGTGGCTATCCTACAACAACCGACTGTCTCTACCAATCTGACAAATGGAAAGATATCTCGGAGTACTTACAAAAATACGAGTACTCTATTGAGGCCATGCAGTCCCCCATTAAGATGAACGAACGTCACATGCAAAGCAATGAAGAAGGGAAAAAACGTACATTAATTACATATAGGAACACTCAAAACAGTAACAACTTCATATAAATATGGTACATTATGGTAATGTAACAGCAGTATACATGTGAGAGCATCTAGATTGAAAGAAACACTGGAAAGTTACTCCAAAACTTATCACAATGGACGAAACTATGCCTACACCTCACTGTTAGAACTCGAAGGGACAGGACACACAGAAAGCACACAGGGTGCGATGCCGTCTCACCGCACAGCTGTTCTTCAAGTTGGTCCTTTGTGCTAATTCACGAGTGAAAAATTATCACCTGGCCTTCCACTACTGCCTGTGAAGCAGAAGGTTATGGGCAATATTTTTTACTGGACAAATTAGCAGCCAGGCGGGGACTCATTTCTTTATCTCTCCATATTGGGGCTCATTCTTCATAAGGGACTTGTATGTACGTCACAAATAAAACAGACAGTGCAAGCGTGGGTGCCATTGTTGTGCAAGTTCCTTATGAGAATGAATCGATTCAATATGGTGGCTGGCTGATGGTGTGGTGCATCATCAGGCGAAACAAGAAAAATAACGAAAGATAGAGCTGAAAGGTTCAACACAGGACCCAAGAATGACAACACTGCAACTTACACATGTAGGTAATAAATATGAGTGTGATGATGAGTACGATGATAATGGCCATGATGATGATGACAAAAATTACTATGGCATAAAACAAAACAGTGACAGTATAAGCAGTACTATCAGTAGTAGTACTACAATTAATAATAATAAAAATAAAAATAATGACAAAATATTATTAATAATAATGACGATAATAATACCAATAATAATAATAATAAGCCATACAAAGACATGCATGAAGCAAATAGAAAAATTCACACACTCACACACCCATGCAAATTATTTTGCCTGTATTCTGAAGTTGTATCTGTAAGTTTTCAATTTAAAATATTGAAGTAATCAATACATAAGGAAAAACATGCAAATTTCTGATATCAGACACTGCAAAAGTAAAAGGGTGATACGAGTCCAGAAATCCCTTGCAACTTGCTGCTTATCTGGTTAAAGTTATATAAAGCATTCACTAATTAGCATAAAACTGTATTAACAAAAGACACACCCAACCCTCTCTTTCACACGTTCACACACTCTCTAAGAAATATGTACAATGCTCAAGTTGGTAAGTCACGCCAAGACATATCTATATCCAATTAAATTCTCTTGTTTGTACAGTCAATTATGCAAAGCAGAACTGTTTGTAATTCCTGAACTTTACTCTCTAATATCATGCCCTGGAATCAGAAATGTTAGCTAGTCTACATAAGTTAAAAGATGTCTCATATGTTAGGACATCATGCAGTTCTCCGACAGACATTGCACTTTTCAATTTATTGTCCTAACCTATTCTAAACACAAACTAATCTGCCCTAACATACATAATTATGTACAACATACTCCAGGCATAGGAAGTCCATCATACGGTACTTGCAATAATACATAAATATAAGTGTTCATCAACTTGTATTCGTATGTGAAGCAAGACAAGTACCAAACAGCATATTCTGAAATATGACAGTAATGATGTAAGTTACCATACTTCCTCATTATACATTTATGAGGCATTAGAAAACAGCCATTTCTCTGTAAGCCATTTTACTGACATTCGAGTCAAACAAATTACGCAAACAATGATGCTGGGAGAGCAGGGCGAGATAAAAAACAAAATGTCCACTTGGCATTTCTTACTCTCTTCAACAGCTAACATCACATTCATTTGTGCCAGTAGGTTAATAAAGTTTACAATTTTTGTTTCGAGAAATGTTCGTAGTTAAGTAGGCTAATACTGAGAACTAAATTCTTTCTGGAAACATATGGTGTATAGTATTTACTCGTAAAAATCAGCCCGTTTTGTAGAAACCACTCTTTCTTCCTGTCTTTATCAAAATGGTTTCTAGTAAACTACTACAGAAACCAAACTCCATATGCTGATTTCCCAGACAAGTAGACTAGTTAAGACTCCATCAAAAGTTTAGGAGGAGCGAATATGCCTGCAAAAAATTAATATCAAATGCTGAAACTGTATCATTCTGCGAAAATATCTAAACTGATAATGTGCAGTATAA
Source organism: Periplaneta americana (assembly GCF_040183065.1). Taxonomy (NCBI): domain Eukaryota; kingdom Metazoa; phylum Arthropoda; class Insecta; order Blattodea; family Blattidae; genus Periplaneta; species Periplaneta americana. The sequence goes on along the minus strand of NC_091118.1, from coordinate 215,134,187 downwards.
TGAGAAAGTAAATATCACATCTCGTTAGTAACTGTACACAACTGCATTTACAATCTACCTCTGAACTAGTAAGTTCCCAAAGGAACGCATTCAGTATATAATATTATCTTTGGCAACCACTTTAAGTAGTCTTTGCACTTTGCATCATAAGACATTTTCATCTCTTCTAGTTTTTGCATTTCCCTGAATAAACTGTGTCATTCTTCAAACAGGTTCAGTCTCTGCTAAATAGGCTGAGATTAAGGAATTAAATTTGCTGAAACATTTATAACACTAGTAATATGTGTGTGGCTTTTATTGCCTGAAAATTTAGAAATGTTCTGATTTTCAAGTTGAATTCAATAATCCCAATAAATTTGTCCCCCCCCCCCCCCCCGTAACTTGTTTTCAACATCCACCAGGTGACAATTTTACAGTTTCAGAACAGTTTTAATAATATTCGAAGTAAAAGGAACAGCAACATGTTAATTGCATGCACATTATTTGCGGCTTTTTATCAGTATAATAAAACTAATGTCATCTCCAAATAAATAAAACGAATAAAAATGTTTCCATTCAGATTATAATATATACAGGAAAATCTACTATTTGCAGAAAATCACTGCTTTACAAACACACAATACTTTACAGAATCTATAGAAATACACGAAACAAATTAAATAATGGAAAGAATGGACATAAAATATATTTTGCTTCCAAAATATATATAATATATATTATATACAGTATATAATATTCGATAATATGAGAATGGTTAATAAAAGTCAAAATATTTCAACCCACTAAAACATGGCAGAAATAGGGCATTAACCGTACTTCACTATTAACTTCCAAACTCTGAATGTGCTGCATCAAAAACAACATGCTGACAAATCAACAGCCAACGCTATTGTGTATATACAGAATCAACATCCATACGCAGTCCATCATTTCAGAAACTGTGTCGGTATTTCTGGCAAGCACCCAGTGCAATAGTAGTTATTATCTCTAGCTTGGACTTCCTATATGCCTGAGTAACGGATAGCAACAAGTCTCCGTCATTTGTATGTAGGCTGGTACCATGCATAATGGCTGTCCTGGAGCCAAGCATAGCTTGTGGCTAGTAACCGAGCACTTCAAATCGCTACCTTCAGAAGAAACATGACAGATAAAGCAATTTCAAGTCTAACTGAGAAATGCAGGTTATAAATATTCCAAGTTGTCGTTTATGTACAGTAAACATCACCAGAAAAAGCAAAATATCTATAAAGTTGCATAATGAGTTGTATCCTATTTTAGAGTGAATAAAAACTTACATTTCGGATAAAAATTTGATTAATTTCTGTGTTATTTTGCACCAAATAAATAAATAAACATATAAATTCATTGTTATTTCGCAATTAAAAATGTTACTTTTTGCTCTCGTCATGCAATAGTAATATGCGTTACAAGAGCGGTATGTCGAAGTTTTCATGTTCGAGGAAAAGTTTGAAAAAGCGAAACTTAGTTCAGCTTTTTTAATTTCCGAGAATTGAAAGAAAACATACCGCTCGTGTATCGTACATTATTTTGTGCGAAGATCGTTTATTACATACCTGAAAGAGGAATTTCTAATTAGTTGCAATGAAATCTCCATCTTGGTTTCTGTTCAATGACGACAAATTTGCAAAACAAAAATATCTATCTTCAACATTGTTGCTTTAAAATGTTTTCTGTGTTTACTATACTCCAACAGGCCGTGATATACGTCTGTCTTCCCTCCCCCCCCCAGACTATGATGAGTCTGGAATCTTGTTGATTTTTTCACGGCTTCCTTAATGTTACTTGCATCACGAATGCAGTAAGTTCAGTGGAATTGTAGAGTTTACTTAATTTTTGCAAATATTTAAAAACAATAATTAACAGTACAATTTAGGTGAAATTGCAGTGGTAAGTTTCCAATTTATAATTATTACTATATTGAACGTCTCTAAAAATAATATGTTAAAAGCTTAAAGCAGTAAAATCAATGTCACTTAAGCGGTAAGAAGAGGGAAATTGTTGTGTGTGTTAGGTTGGGAATACTGAATGTGGAATTTTAGACTTTCCGCGGATTGGTTTTATGCGGAAACCAAGCAAATACGCACGATCTCGCACAAAATACATTACTGAATATTCCTACAAAGACCTGGGGACCATATCATCAAGGGATTCTTAAGGATCTTTGTATATTTTAACAATACTTATAGTTTTCTACTGGCAGTTAACCTGTTGTGTAGATAAATTAGTAACAGTCTTATATACTTTGTGTAAATAATAATAAGTAATAATAGCCACCACAAAACAGACTATTTCAACTTTACATTTAGAAATGAAGTTACTCGAAATTTGGTTTGAATATTATATTCCAAATTCTGTATTCAAATAGGGTCTGAATATTAAATTAAAAATTTTGTACATAAATATCAAGGCAAAACAGATTACATTTCAATCACTTTCCAATTTTTAAGAAAATTCCACTACTTAATTAAAACAAAATTGTAAATCCAGCTAACTCCAGTCACTGTCATGCTTGCCAACAGATAGTAGCAGGCAGGGAACTTATCTTCATCAAAGCTTATTGTATAAATTCACGCACATTATTTATACGACTTTCAATAAATTTATCTTTTGGGCACCTTAAATTAACATTTCGTAAAGAAAATTAAATAAATATCTCTTAAAAACCAATACTTTCGAATAAATTCGTGCTGAAAACAAAACTTTCGCGTTATTTCCCGATTATAAACTTAGGAAATTTTTTCTTGGAAGGGTTTGAAATATAAAATTCTTGCTTTTATCAGCTGAAAAACCGTATTTCGAAAATAGTTTGCGAAAAATATGTATCTCTAATAATGAGATTTTGTGTAATTACGTGCCTTTTATCTGTAGTAAAGCAGCAGTGGCACTATTTGTATAAATGTACAAACTGCAATCATAATTAAGTGAATTCCACCTGCAATAAGAATCGTTGGAAAGAGGAAAACCACTTTCAGTTTTAAAAAATGCTCCCGTCTGTCTTGTTGTGATGTGTAAAAATTCCCATTCACAAGCAACAATGGAAATATGAGCTTTGTTTATGACTTTTACACGTGAAATTTGGAGTAAAAAAATTTAGACTCAAGATAAACACAATACTTCTGTGTACAAGATGAACTTCTTTATACTAACATACATTGTTGAAGATAAAAGATGTTGAGAGGGATCATTGTTTTGTTCCCATGGAAACATATTATGAATGTTATTCACTACGGATATGTGCATGAATTTAATTCGCAAGTTCTCCTCCTCATAATAACGAACGAGCTGCTTTCTTCTGAAGGTAGCTTACTGACATGTTACTACCACTGTCAACCTAGGTGCAGTCTGACGTCAGTGAGGCAGTCTTACACTAAATTATGTAATGCCAGCCAAGGAAAACCCTTTGCAAGTACAACACATACTGAACAAGACTACAACCAGTACAATAAGAAGAAAACCCATCAGTCTGCAGCGAATCGGTGGCAGCGGACTGAGCTCTTCTTCAAACAACCGTTCATTTGTTTGTTTGTTTCTTCTTTCCTTTGTCTGCCTTTCCATCCAGTTTGTTTCTTTCCGTCTAGGTTTCATTGCAAGAGACTCTGGTTAGACAGGAGCACTACTGTATTCTAACACACAGTTACAAGGAAGCAGGAACAAAGGGGGGTAAGTGAAATGCGAACTGAGGAAACCAGATATGTGCACGACATTTTTCAAAGCAGCTATAATGAAGGTGCTCAAATATCATTGATATACAGTCGAACCTCCATACAACGAAAACCAATATAATGATAAATCCTGTTGCAATGGTAAATTTGATAAGCATCTACATATACATATATATATATATATATATATATATATATATATATATAATTTGAACTGGTAATGGAAATTATGGGAAAATGGCTGAACGGATTTTAATGAGTGACCCCTCATTTTGAAGCTTGGCATCCAAAAATTTTCAGAAAAATAGTAGTTTTTAGTGAAATGTCAATTTTCCTACATAATTTTCCTATTTTTCAAAATCCATCTTTCATCAGTTTTGAGAACTAATTGCATTTCAGAATAAAACAAAACATACAATAAACAATAGGATATTACACGAAGGCCATGACCTGCAGGATTGCTGACATATTTAGAGTTCAAATTCAATTTGTTATTAAAAACTTCAAGACTTACTAAAAATAATTTACAGGTCTGATTCTGCGGTGTGTAATTTGCTGAGTACAGCTTGGTGTATTGGATATTAAAATCTACAAAACTTGAAGTAGTTTGATGACATAATTACCATTAGAAATAAAATATTATTATAGTTAATGCCATGATGCAACTATTTTTCATCAATTATACATATTAATGCTATATTGATGATATGAAAGTGAAACGTTTTGGGGTTATATAAGTAGATGTAGAGAATATCTTAAATTAGATCTTCATTTCTATAATTTACTGAGTGGCGGCTATATATATACACACACATTTTGTTACTTGCGTTTTCGTGTTGAAACTCAAGAAAGTGAAGGTGGATAGGTTCGAGAAAAAGTATTTGGCATAAAAAACCATTCAGAGGGAGTATGTTTCATTATTATGGAAGCATATAACTTTCAAAATGTCTGGTATTGTTCATTGAAAATAAATCTGAAAAATTTTTATTTGAACGTCTAATGAACTTAGTTTGCAGCATTTGCTGCACAAGCCACTAGTATTTCTTGCATTTCCAATATGTTTTATCCATTATTACGACGGTCAAATCTTGAATAAATTCTGATAGAACTATAAAAACAGTATAATTCTTTTAATTTGCTTGGTTTTTGTATGTTCAATATTTTACTTTCCATTTGTCATCACCTCTTAAAGATGTTTTCCGTTATTTTGTGCACTCTCTTTCATATTTCTGTCGACTGATCTCGGCTTTCTGTGCAAGGAGTGTTACAATAGAACTCTGCCAGCTTCAAAACCACGTGACCCTTAACAGGATTTGCTGCTACTGGTGCCTTTCATATTCAAATGTTAGTTGTTAATGATGGCAGGTGTAACACGAAAATAAATCAGCTGAATTTAGGGGCCTAAAGCAGACTAAAGTTGCTAAAAAGGTATGGGTTTGCGCAGTCAACACTAGCAATGTTCATAAAAAACCAAGGAAATAGAGGACAGTATTGCAAATGATAAAATTAATTCTAGTATGTAAGTGCTTAAAAACTGTGGCAGATGATGATGTTGACATTGCTACTTGAAGTGGTCTCTAGTGTACTACCAGATCATCTGATTGTGCTCGAAGCAATAAGAAACAGATTTGTTGCTGATAACCTTAAAATCAAAAGACAGAATACAATATTCATTCATTCATTCATTATTAGCACTACAGCCCATGAAGGGCCTGGGCTTCCTTAATCAGTAGAAACCATTCATCTCTATCTTGAGCCCGTTGTCTCCATCTCTTGCATCCAACTCTCCGCAGATCATCCCCCACATCCTGAAGCCACCTCAGCCTTGGTCTTCCTCTCTTCCTTAATCCTCCTGGGTGTCCATATAATGCCCGTTTAGGTAATCGGCCTTCTGGCATACGTTCAAGATGTCCCAACCATCTAAGTCTGCCTTTCTTAATGAAGGAAACTATACCCGGTTCTCCATACAATTCCATTAGTTCTTTATTTGTTCTACTTCTAAACTGACCATTTTCAAAATGGGGACCATATATCTTTCTCAGGATTTTTGTTTCCCAAACTGCTAGCATATTTTCATTATTTATTGTTAAAACCCAAGCTTCGCTAGCATATGTAACCACTGGTCTTAGAATAGTTTTATAAATTATTTTCTTTGCAGATCTGGATAATGAACCGAGTTTAAATAGTTTTCCAGGCCCAAACAGGCACCTATTACTGGCCATTATTCTTATCTTTATTTCCGAGGATATATCATTATTGTTTGTAATCATTGTACCTAAATATTTAAAACGTGTACAATTTTCAAAATTATGGTGATGAAAGACCACATTGTCCTGCTTCTGTACCTCTCTTCTGGATGCTTTCATATACTTGGTTTTCCTTTCATTTATTTCCAAACCAAGCTTTCTCGCTTCTTCCTCAAATTCTTGTAGTGACCCTGATAGTGCTGCCTTTGTTCTTGCAATTATGGCCACAT